>NC_066624.1:49372305-49444526 GCF_025201925.1 Gopherus flavomarginatus
CACAGTATGTCTTCTTATAGTGCTGACAGACGTGGTACTGCAGTGCTACCGCAGCATCCCCTTGCTTTTTGCAAGTTAGCAAAGATGGTTACCAGCCCTACTGTACCGTCTGCTGCTTTGCAAGTTGATAATGACAGTTAACCAGTTATACTGCACCATCTGCTGCTGTCATGGGTGCTCCTGGCTGGCCTCGATGGGTCGGCCACGGGCTTATGGACAAAAAATAGGAATGACTCCCAGGTCATTCTCTTCTTTAAGTTTTGTCTAATGGAGAGTCAGTCTGCCTAGATTATCAGGCAAGCCTACTAAAACCAGGGGGCAAACGGGCGCTCCGGTCAGAGCCCTAGAGATCCTGCAGAAATGATGCGCTGCTGCCATTCTAGTGGGTGCCCCTGCAACAACCCTACCCATTGCTTCCTCCTCCCCTACCCCTCCTGGGCTACCATGGCAGTTATCCTCCCTTTGTGTAATGAAGTAATAAAGAATGCAGGAATTTGAAACAACACTGACTTATTGCTTCTGCAAGCAGGGATCAAAGGGGGGAGGGAGCGCAGCCTCCAGCTGCTATGAATGAACCTGGGAGTCATTCCCATCTTTGTCCAGGCACCCCCGGCAGACCTCACCGAGGCCAGTCAGGAGCACTCACGGGACGACGATATGGATACCTGTCCTACTGTACCGTCTGCCGTCCGCAAGGGAAGGGAAGGGGATGCTGCTGTTAGTGCTCCAGCACCACATCTGCCAGCAGCATCCAGTAGACATACAGTGACACTGAAAAAAGGTGAAGAGGATTTTTTTCCCTTTGTTTTCATGGGGGCAGGAGGCGGGGGAACGACATATACTCTGAACAACCCGCGACAATGTTTTTGACCCTTCAGGCTTTGGGAACTCAGCCAAGAATTCAAATGGTTTTTGAGGAGTGCGGGAAGTGTGGGATAGCTACAATCCTCAGTCGCCCCTCCCTCCATGAGCGTCCATTTCATTCTTTGACTTTCTGGTACGCTTGTCTCAGTTCCTTAAGTTTCAGCACTGCGTTGAGTCCCTATTGTGGCCTCTGTCCATCATAGCCTTGGAGATTTTTCAAATGTTTTGGTATTTCGTCTTTTGGAACGGAGTTCTGATAAAACAGATTCATCTCCCCATACAGAGATCAGCTTCAGTATCTCCCGAACAGTCCATGCTGGAGCTCTTTTTTGATTCTGGGACTGCATAGTCACCTGTGCTGATCAGTGCTCCACGCTGGGCAAACAGGAATGAAATTCAAAAGTTCACGGGGCTTTTCTTGTCTACCTGGCCAGTGCATCCGAGTTCAGATTGCTGTCCAGAGCAGTCACAATGGTGCACTGTGGGATAGCGCCCAGAGACCAATCCGTCAATTTGCAGCCACACTAACCCTGATCTGACATGGCAATACTGATTTCAGCACTACTCGTCATCAAGGAGGAGTACAGATACCGGTATTAAGAGCCCTTTATATCAATATAAAGGGCTTCTTTGTGTGGACGGATGCAGGGTTAATGTGACATAAACTCGTAGTGTTGACCAGGCCAGAGAGAGCAGCAGGTTTCCCCTTTTGTTTCCTGCTTTCGTTTCCTTGACTAGTTTCTCCTCTGCACCAACGTGCTGTATTTGTTTGTGAGTCTGACTAGCTCAGTTGTAAAGTATCAGACTTTTAATCTGAGGGTTCAAGTCCCTGGTCAGGTAATAAACTACTCATTATATCTTAAAAATCTGTCTTTCTGGAGTCTTCTTTGATGTTTTTTTCAATTCAGGATTTTGCCTTTTCTAAGAAGGGCCTTTGTGTGTGGGGATTGAAGGGGCAACTTCCTGACAGCCCCTCTGTCCTTGCAGGCTGGAGGAATAAAAGCCTCTGGGCATATAGCATGTTCCTCACCCTCAATTCAATAGCACTTGCTAGGCAGGGGACATTGGTTCCAAAGCCAAGTGGGCTGGGGCCTGAGTTCTCATGCTAAAATTTATGTGTTAGTCCAACTTTAGGACAGGGTGGCTGTGGAGGGGTGAGTGAGTCCCTAGACAACTTAGTGAGTACGGTGCCTTCTTATTTTCCCCCTTTTCCACCCAGGATGGCAGATGAGCTCTACAGAGGCCCTCTGGGCTTGCACTGACTAAGGACAACAGCTGTGAGTGGGGTAGAGAGAGGAGATGGCTCATGTTAAATGACTTTTTTTTTGCTGGACTTACGAACCTTAGGGAGAAGGACACTGCCCAGCTTATTTGTGGGTGGGTCTTTTCCTCATAGTTTAGGTTTATGTGTTGGGGCTGCTGACATGACTTCTGCTAACCCTGGGCTTGCATTGCAATGTAGACGTACCTGAGAGTGCAGCTATACTGAGATAAAATCCCTGTGGCCTGGCTGGCCTGGATGATCTGATTTGGGCTCCTGGGGCTCAGGTTGTGAGGCTAAAAACTGCAGTGTAGACATTTGGGCTCAGACTGGAGCCCAGGCTCGGAGACCCTCACCCCTTGTGGAGTCTCAGAGGCTGGGCTCAAGCCCAAGTGTCTATACTGTAATTTTATTACCCTGTCGCACAAGCCCCACAAGCCTGAATCAGCTGACCCAGGGTTTGAGAATAGTGACTTGGGTGTGCTAATGGCAGTGTAGACATAATGCTAGGCTATGTCCACACTGCAATGAAACATCCAGGGCTGCCCCATGCCAGCTCCGGCTCCTGGGGCTTGGGCCGTGGGGTGGTAAATTTGCAGTGTAGACATCTCAGCTCAGGCTCAATACCGGGGTCTGGGACCCCACAAGGTTGGGAGGGAGTTTAGCAAGCAAAAAAGGTAAAATGGCAGTGGAGTATTACCGTGGACTCAGTGGCATTTCTCCATTGGTCTGTCTGCTTTGGGGCAGGGACAATAACACGTCCTGCTGCTTTTGTTGTTTCAAAGGGCGGTTTAGGATTTTCATTCTCAGACACTGGGCACAAAGCAGGACTCAACCCTCAATGCAAATTAATTGAGCTGCCCACAGATTCTGGCAGCCACAATGAGCATTTGGTGCAAGAGCTCAGACCTGCCCCTGTCTCAGAGGGAGGGGGTCAGCTGCGAGGGGACTGGACCACTGTCCTATCAGTTCTTATCTCCCAAACTTTCAATAACTCTATTATCAGTGGCTCTGAGCATAATTTAAACCATAATAAAAACCACACTGGCTAGGCCGAAGGCCCATTTAGCTCTGAATCTTGTCTTCTGATAGTAGCCAATTCCATGTACCCCAAAAGCCACTCCCTTAGGGACCTGAACCCAGGATCTCCTGTTTACAAGGCAAGTGCTTTAGCCAGCTAAGCCATGGTGCTTGCATCTGTTTAAAACACAGTGTCTGACCACCTTCGGTCGGCAACTCGTGGCTGGTGTACACACTGCAATGCCACATGGTAACAAAACTGCCCTCTTTTGGTGACAAAATAAAACCACTTCGATGAGAGGCCTAGAGCTTTTTTGCAGCAAACTTAAAGGGACAGAGTGCCAGTGTAGATGCTGCCGTTCATTATATAACCATAACTGGCCTCCTCCAGTATCCCATAATGCCTGCCGTGAACTCGCCTGCCCTGCATTCTGCTACAGAGCCATGGGACCCTCCCCTTTCATAGCTCCAGGAAGTTCTGACAGCTAAGCCTGCTGCTCTGCTCCGGCAGCCAGGAGCAAATCTCTGCCGTGGATGCTGCTCTTTCCCGCCCTGCAAACACAGAGCAGGTGGCAGGAGCTTCCTTACAGTGGGGGCGGTGGGGCATTGGCATCTGAACTGTGACAACCCCATGATACCCCTTCCTTCGAGGAGGCTTTTACCTTCTAAACAGGGACAGCTGTTTTCTAGTAAAATCACTACAAGGGAAGGAGAAAACTCAAAAGAGGTTCCTCCTGGCGCTCACGTCTGTGAACCCAAATACTCTCTCAGTCCTCAAAGAGAGACCTGGAGAAGGAGACTTGCTGAAGCAAAGCCCCAAGGGTCTCTGAGGTTTCCCTGGCCCCTCACCCCTGTCCTGCCTGGCTGATGTCAGCATCTCTCTGTGAGGTCACCACCTCCCCACCACCTTGGACCAATAGTCTGAGGTCCTGTAAAAGGCCTTTGTGGTGTCACTGTCACACCCCTCCCTTGCTGTGCCAATGTCCTGCCCCTGGCCTGGACCTTTGGAGGTTTGAGCTACTCCCTGTGGATCACCCCACTAAAGGAGTGTTCGTTCTAGGCAGCAAGCCAGCTAGACAGGAAAACATCAGACGCTGCTCCCAATGCTACACTCTGTTTTTCAGAAATTAGTCAACTTTATGGCCGGAAGAGACCATTAGAGCATCTAATCTGATCCCCTGCATATCACAGGCCTCCTGTATGACACAAGAGCTACTTTGGGGCAAAAACATTCCAGAAAGGCATCTAGTCTTCATTAAATGACATCAGGAGATGGCGAATCCACCACTTTCCTTGGTAGCTTGTTCCTGTGGTGAATCATCCTCACTGCTGAATTTTTGCGCCCTATTTGTAATATGAATTTCTCTTTTCACTTTTCGGCCATTGGGTCTTGTTATGCCTTTCTCTGCTCGATTAAAGAGCCCTTTAATACCCAGTCTTTTCTCTCCCTGAAGGCACTTCAACACTTCAGTGAAGTCACCTTTCAATCTTCTTTTGATAAGATAAACAGGTTGAGCTCTTTCACTACTCACTAGAAGGCATTTTTCTCCAGCCCTCAGAACATTTGGTGGCTCTTTGCTGCCCCAGCAGAGCAGTTTGCAGGGACCACTGGAGTGGTTCATGGATGGCTGGTGGAGTGGAGCGGCTCAGACTCCCTGCTTGCAAGAGGGGAAATATTGCCTCCTAGAGGCACCCAGGGGGGTGATGTGTAATTGTCCCAGGTCACTGGGTGGGGGCTCGAGCCAGTTTTATATTGTTTTATTGAAGCAGAACCCCTAGATACTGAACCCAGCCCTTGTTTCTGCCAACTCAGAGGGGCAGAAGAGTTACAGGAATTTATCACACAACCCTCCCTGTTCCCATGGGGAGAATCTAGGGAAGGGGGAGTCATTCCTCACCTGTGCTCCCAGAAGAACTGCTAGGACTCCTTCCTGCCAGCTACTCACTCCTGGATTCACCCTCAGCTCCTGGGATCTTTCTGCTCCAAAGGCTCCAGAGGCCTGGGGTTGGGAGGGCGTCACTGCACAGTCTGAAACACAAGGGAGGATTCTGGAATTGAAGGAAGGAGCAAAAAATGGAGAGGAAAGAAACAGAGAGAAAACGCCTCATCTCTCTCCCCTCCCCGTCCCAGCAAGAAATGTTACCAAGGATCAGCGTTAGGGAAAATGGTGCCCTGGGTAAAACTTAGACTTTGGCACTTCCCCATCGCCCCTAGACGATCCCCCTCTCCCTTTACCCCCTAGCTCCGGCACTCCCAACCCTTGTGCCTCCTTCACCCCAACTCCTGCCCCCTCCTGTGCCCTAACCCCTACACTGTGTCCCCTTTGCCCTTAACTCCCATACTCCCCTCTTGTGCCACCAACCACTGCCCCCTCCTGAACCCTCTTGACCCCTAACCCCTGCACCCCTTCCTGTGCCACCAGCCACTGCCCCCTCCTGAATTCCCTTCGCCCGAACCCCTGCACTCCCTCCTGTGCCACCAGCCACTGCCCCTCTCCTGCACCCCCTTCACCCTAATCCTACACCCCTCCTGTGCCACCAGCCACTGCCCCTCTCCTGCACCTCCTTCACCCCTAACCCCTGCACCCTTTCTGTACCACCAGCCACTGCCCCCTACTGAACTCTCTTCACCCCTAACCCCTGCGCCCCCTCCTGTGCCACCAGCCACTGACCCTCTCCTGCACCCCCTTCACCCCTAACCCCTGCGCCTCAACCCCTGCCCCTCTCCTGCACCCCCTTCACCCCTAACCCCTGCACCCCCTCCTGTGCCACCAGCCACTGCCATCTCCTGCACCCCCTTCACCTCTATCCCTCCACCCCCTCCTGTGCCACCAGCCACTGCCCCTCGCCTGCACCCCCCTCACCCCTAACCCCTCCACCCCCTCCTGTGCACCAGCCACTGCCCCTCTCCTGAACCCCCTTCACCCCTAACCTCTGCACCCCCTCCTGTGCCACCAGCCACTGACCTTCTCCTGCACCCCCTTCACCCCTAACCCCTGCGCCCCAACCCTGCCCCTCTTCTCACCCCCTTCACCCTAATCCCTCCACCCCCTCCTGTGCCACCAGCCACTGCCATCTCCTGCACCCACTTCACCCCTAATCCTGCACCCCTTCCTGTGCCACCAGCCACTGCCCCCTCCTGAATTCCCTTCGCCCCTAACCCTGCACCCCCTCCTGTGCCACCAGCCACTGCCCCTCTCCTGCACCCCCTTCACCCCAACCCCTTCCCCCGCTCTTTTGTCCCCAACCCCTGCGCCCCCTCCTGCACCCACGTGCGGACAGTGATCTGTGTGCATGGAGCAGCTAGCATTGCTCCTCCCTAGGATGCTGCTCCTCCGGGTACCCCTAGGGGCTGTGGGGGTGGGGAGATGAGAAGTGACGTCATCCGAGCTCCCTGCATCCAGGTCACTTTCCTCAGCTGGGCTGCATAAGGGGAGGGCAGAGAGCAGCAGCTTCTGATGCTCCCCTCACAGCACAGCCCAGGTGGGGAAAGTGACCAGGACGCATGGAGCACATAGTGTTGCTCCTCACTCCCCCCAACCCTCTATGGGCCCATGGAGGAGCATTGGGGCAGGGGAGAGCAGTGAGCACCTTTGCACTGCCACACGGTGCCCTTTGACCCCCTGGAGCCTTGGGTGGCTGCTGGGGGCCCCACCCCTAGTGCCGGCCAGGCTCCCCAGCACAAGCAGCAGAAAACACAGGGAGACTGGCCCCACACTGAGCAGCGGTAGCCTAGGCGGCACGTAATGGAGGTCGGGGGGGGCTCAGTCTCCCCAAACCTTGCATCACCAAGGGGACAGTGGGGCCCATGACTGGGACCCCGGCCAAATTAGGCCACCCTGCAAAAGTCTCCCCTATGTCAGCCCCAGGGCTGGAGGAGCTCCCACTCCCTGCTACGGCCCAGGGGCTGCAGCAGGGGTAGGGAGCTTCTCTGGTCTCAGGGCCGCAGCGGGGCAGGGGTAAAGGAGTGACAGGGTGGGGCTGGTGGGGGAAGGGGTGGAACAGAGGTGATAGTGGATGGGGCTATGGGTGGAAGGGGGCAGAGCCACAGACAGAAGGGGGTGCATGGTTCTGGTGCTGGGGCCCCCACACTTGTTCTCCCTTTCCCTGGGCTTTGGCATCACTAGCCCCTGCTTAGCGAGTAGGGTTCAGTGGTCCCCATAATGTGGGGTATGACTCCTAGGGAGACACAAAGGAACATTCATGGGGGCACCTCAGGGCCTGAGTCAGCCCCCATGGAGGGCAGGGAGGAAGCACCACTCAGCCCCACTCTGTCCCAGCTCTTCCCCAACCCCACCCTCAGTCTGGGCCTCTGGCTCCCAGCCCAGCGATGACCCCCTTGCCCCTGTCCGCATCCCTCTCCCCAGCAAGCAACAGCCCCACTCCCAGCCCTGCTTCTCGACCGTGGCTTCCGAGGGGCCACAGCCATGGCTAAGAGGGCACAATGTGAAATATTTGGGGACCACTGTTTTAGCGTGATGTCCTCAATCCTTCTCTGCAGTCCAATAAAAGCTATTCCTCACCCATCTACCCCTCCATCAGGATGGACTAGGTCTGTTCTGCTGCCCTTCACTCATACAGGAAGGAGAATAACATTTTATTCCACTCAATCCTAAAGTGATTTGTAACCCAAGACCATCCCAAACTGGTCATTTTGGGGAAGCGGCCCCATCATGCTGCATAGCTAGGCAGAGTAGGTGTGTCTATGCAAACACGGTCTGTTCCTGAAGTCTTTCCCCAGCTCCTCACTAGATGTGAGGGGGGAGCTCATTCAGACCCTGCTTACGCTTAGTATTTAAAAACTTCTTCGTGTCCCTATCTCTGTCGGCCTTAGATTTCTCCTCCTGTCACTTTTCTTACAGCTCTGATGAGGTGGCCCAGTGGTTAAGGTGATGGACTGCTAATCCATTGTGCTCTGCATGCATGGGTTCAAATCCCATTCTCACTGGATGCATTTAGTCTTGACTCTTCCTTTATAGAGCCATCTCCCCACTTGGTACAATAACAGACACAACAATTTTGCTTCTTGCAAACAAAAACCTTCTCAGAAACTCCAACACCCCCCCCCCCCCGGCTTTAAATAAAATGTCTAAATCCCAGATTTCTAAAAAATGTCTCTAGTTCTGTATTTCGTAGTTTTTATCTTAAAAGCTAATGTTTCCTCAAGCTGAATAAGGCAACGCTTCAAAGGAAAATGTTAGAAATGGTAGGGGAGAAATAGGAAAGGAAAAAGCCCCTTTTCTCAGGAGATACAAACTCGACTCCCTCCTGTCTCTATCACCAGTGGATTTTGCCTCCCTCCTTCTGAGGTGTAAATAAAATAAAGAGGAGACAAGTGGTTTGGCACAAACAAAGGTAAGTGTAGTCAGGGTAAAGGTACAGAAAGCTGGGGGAACAGGGGAAAATGCAAACTTAATGAATACAATGAAACAGTGACTGGGTTTGGGAGCTTAACGCTCAGGCCCATAAACCCTCCCTTGGAAACTAGAAAACACTAAACAATGCCCCAACACAGAAACTTTTCCCCACTGTTCAGGTGCAGTGGATCCCAGGTGCCGGCGCGACGCCCAGGACCTTCCACTCTCCCGCTGATTTAGAACCGTTGAGGAGGAGCACTGGGGAGTCCAGACGACGGTTGGGTTTCGTTGCTGGCACGGAGGCCCTCTGGGATGCTGGACACCAGGAATGCAGGACGGCAGGAATGGGGGTGACAGGCCTCCTGTTCCTCAGTCTCACGGTGGGACCGAGGGGGTTTTTCACTCTCCAGCTTGGGAGCACTGTGAAGACACGACCGTGGACGGGTGACTCAGAGATTCCCTCCTTCCTCATCACTGCACAACTGTTATCTTTTGTCTGAGCCAGGCAGAGTTTATCTTCATCACGTTCTATCCATCCACTTCTCAAAGTGTCATGTGATGAAGCATTCTCCGTTGTCTGTGCTTGGAGATGATGCTTTGACTTCTTTAATCCTCTATCAGAGTCGCTATGAGTGGAGATGAAAGTGTCAAAGACCTGGGAGAGGAATTCAAATGGATCCCAAACACAGTGCGATCATTGGGAGTTTAAATCCCAGGTTCCATCTATTGGCAAAGCCACTTCTAACAAGGTAGCTGTTTTGTCCCCCATTATGGCACAAGCTTGAAATATGGGCAGCATAGAGCCAATATTCATAACATCAACTACAAAAATGATACACATCTAGAGATAGCATCATTATAATCAGCCAATCAGAACCTCTCCATAGACCCCTTACAAAACAACCTTTCTACAATATTGACTGCAAATATAGAACAGTGGTCGCAACGGTGATCTATACAGTTACAGATTATGTCAATAACGTCACAGGAGGTGACATGGCATCAGTGAGACTGATATTGGAATAGCTTTCAGTTTTGGTGTCCTCATTTGAAAAAGATGTTGTGAAATTGGAGCTAGGGCAGCAAAGAGCTACCAAATGTTCTGAGGGCTGGAGAAAAATACCTTCTAGTGAGCTATTGAAAGAGCTCAACCTGTTTAGCTTATGAAAAGAAGATTGAAAGGTGACTTCGCTGAAGTGTTGAAGTGCCTTAATGGAGAGAAAAGATTGGTTATTAAAGGGCTCTTGAATCTAGCAGAGAAAGGCCTAACAAGACCCAATGATTGGAAGGTGAAAAGAGACAAATTCCTATTACAACTAAGGCACAAATAGTCAACAGCGAGGATGATTCACCACAGAAACAAGCTACCAAGGAAAGGGTGGATTCTTCATCTCCTGATGTCATTTAATGAAGACTAGATGCCTTTCTTGAATGTGTTTGCCCCCAAAGTAGCTCTTGTGTCATACAGGAGGCCTGTGACATGCAGGGGGTCAGATTAGATGATCTAATGGTCTCTTCTGGCCAGAAAGTCGACTAATTTCTGAAAAACTGAGTGTAGTATTGGGAGCAGCGTCTGATGTTTCCTGTCTAGCCGGCTTGCTGACTAGAATGAACGCTCCTTGAGTGGGGTGATCCACAGGGAGTAAGCTCAAACCTCCAAAGAGGTCCAGGCCACGGGCAGGACATTGGCACAGCAAAGGAGGGATGTGGCAGTGACATCACAAAGGCCTTTTGCAGGACCTAAGACTTATTGGTTCCAAGGTGGTGGGGAGGTGGTGACCTCACAGAGAGATGCTGACATCAGCAAGGCAGGACAGGGGGTGAGGGGCCAGGGAAACCTCAGAGACCCCTGTGGCTTTGCTTCAGCAAGTCTCCTTCTCCAGGTCTCTCTTTGAGGACTGAGGAGAGTATTCGGTTCACGGACGTGGAGCACCAGGAGGAACTTCTTTCGAGGTTTCTCCTTCCCTTTTAGTGATTTTACTAGAAAACAGCCGTCCCTGTTTAGAAGGTAAGAGCCTCCTGGAGGTTTGAAAGCTGTTCAGTCTGATCCATCTGGTGACAGGTGAATTCAAGGCATGGAAAACACGAGCTTAAGGAGGCAGAATTTTATTCTGCACCTGGGATTTTGTCCCTTAGAATCACTGGGGACATTAGGGTTTGTCCTTTTTGTTTCACCTCTTCCTCCATCGCTCCCTCCCTCCTTTCTCTTCTCTTGCTTCCTTTGTCCTTTTACCTGTTCCCTCCCAACACCAGGAGGGAGGGGGAGAGAGAGAGTGTGTGTGTGTTTTTTTTAGTTTTTTGCAGGGCAGTGCTCTGCAGTTCTCACTGTGGGAGGTCTACCCAAAATGTGAGGCTGAACTATTGCTCGGGAAGTGATCCCCACTGGTGACCTGGGCCATCGTTTGGGCTCTCTGGTGAGATCCCTCAGCCTCCCATCCTCAGTCTCTACCCTGACTGGCTGAGCCGGGGGTTATTGACAGGGAGGAGACTCAGGTCCTTGTTTTTCTCTTTATAAGTCAAAACCAGTTCTATGTTTGATGAATTTTGCCGCTTCTCTGCATTAGTCGTCTCTGAGCAGTTCATGATTCTCTGTAACATTGCAGTTCTCCTCAAATACTTGCTGAATAGTTACTGTCACTGTTGTTGGTCTGGAGCTCATCTGAGAGCACTTTATTCAGGTCATTCAGTGTCTGAAATTCAAGATCCAATGGGTAGTTTGAAAATCAGGGCTCTTGGCTCGTATTCCCAACTCTGCTTCTGACTGGTTGTGTGACCTAAAACAAGTCAATTCTCCTTTCTCAGCCTTAGCTTCTCCCTCTTTCAAGTAGAAATAATAATGATCCGCTCTTACCTACCTGACGGTGGGTGGAGGATGGGGATCCATTGGAGAGTGTCACTAGGAGTAGGGCATAATATGAGGTGTCCTATCACGTTTACTCAGAGCAGATTAACACGTAATAGAATAGCTGAAATAGTCTATTTTATTTGCATTTTTTATTTTGAAATTGTTAAGAGCAGCAATGACTTAGCTCAGACTGAAGCATCTTATCTAATGTTTGAGATGTAAGTGTCTCCTCTTTGTGTGCGAGGAGACAATTTAACACACTCTGACAAACAGGAGATGCTTTTGTTTTGCAATACAATATTTTTGCAAAGAACTTTCATCCCACTTGTTAAGATTTTGAGAAACAAACCGGATTAGCCTGAATGGGATTTTCTGACAGAAATGGATTCAATGAAATTTCCCCACCATCTCGATTCCTGAGCTCTATCCCTGCCTCTGGGGGGGTTATTGTCTGTTAGAAACAGGAGTCAGGATTGGTGGCTTCTTTTTCTGCCTCTGCCACCACCTTACTGTGTAGGCGCTTGGGTAGGTCACTTCCCTTCTCTGCACCTCAGGCTCCTCCCATCAGTCCAATGGGAACAGGGACAGTTCTCAAACTCCGGGCAGTTGTGAGCCTGAGTGAGATAAGGGGCGTTAAAGCCCTCTGTGAAGGAGAAAGGGGAGTTTCACAGTGTTTAGCACCAAGGAATTCTAAAGTTTTCTAAAATGTCTAGTCTATGGAAACAAGAAATGGTCGGGGCCAATCTTTAACCAGTGCCTTTTTAAAAGCCCATTCAGGGATGTGAGTCCCTGTCTTTCAGGTACCTGTGGTTCTTTGCCAGCAGCAGAGAAGAGGTTCCTGCCTCCTTTTTTGTGGCCTTGACAAACCAGGTTTTGTGCCCCAATTCTCGTCTGAGATCCCTGAAAAAGAACATCTTCCCATCCATGAACAAGACAGGACCTTTCTCTAAAAGGGGAACAAAGAGACCCCTGAGACTTACAGACTAGCTAGACTCACTGCCATAGCTGGAGAGATCCTGCAATACATTCTTAAGCACTCAGTTTGTCAGCAGCACCTACAGAATAGTTTGGTTCTTAGGACTAGTGAGCATGGATTTGTCAAGAACAAATCATTCCAAACCAATCCTCTTTCCTTCTTTGGCAGGGTTTTGGGCCTGGTGGAGGTGGGTAAACGGTAGATGGGATCTAGCTTGGGGTTGCTAAGGCTTTTCACACAATCCCGTAGCACATTCTCACAAGCAAACGAGGGAAGTACAGCCCAGATGTAATCAGTGTAATGTTGGTGCAGAGCTGGTTGAAAGCCCAGACTCCAGGAGCCCTTCTCCATGTTTGGCTGTCCAACGGAGAGGGTGTACCTAGTGGGTCCGGTAGGGATCAGTCCGCGGTCCGATACTATTCAATATTTTCATGAATGATTTGGAAAATGCAGTGGAGAGCATGCTTCTAAAATTTGCAACTGACACCAAGCACTTAGGAGCACAGGGTTGGAATTCAAAACGCCCCTTAACAAATTGGACACTTGGTCTTCTTGAGCCAAACTCCATGCTTGGGCCCCTCTCTCTAGACTGGGCTGAAGTGAAACCCCAGAGCCAAACACTCCTCCCAGGTACCGAGCTCTGACCTTGAATGGTCAGATGCTGCTTAGCACTGTCAAAGCAGCTTTTGCTGGGGGATTCTCCCAGCACTTTCCAATAGCGGGAAGGTATGAAATCCCCATTTGACTGCTGGGGACAGAGCCCTAGAGTGTGGATCAACTTGCCGAAAGTCCCCCCAGGAAAAGGAAAACCACCAGCAGTGGAACCAATAGGAAACCCAGCAATGGAACTCAGGAGTCCTGGGGGTGTGCTAAGGTGTCCTGATGTCCCGATTTTATAGGGACAGTCCAAATTTTGGGGTCTTTTTCTTATCTAGGATTCTATTACCCCCACCCCAGTCCCGATTTTTCACATTTGCTATCTGGTCACCCAAGAGTGTGCACATGTGTGGGTCCCAGCTGCCTGCCCCCTCACTGAAGCAGATGTGCATGGTTACTGCCCTGGGAACTGCAGGGCACCAGTGGACATGGAGTTGGCTGGAGGTAGGGTCTGGCTGCAGGCAGGGCAAGGGATGCGGGGCTGGCTGGCCTTCAGGCTGGGGGGTGCAATCAGGGGTTGGCTGGAGACAGGGTAGGGGGTGCGGGGCTGGCTGCAGACAGGGGGTGCAGGGCTGGTGCAGGCTGGGGGTGTGTGGGGGCTGGCTGGCTTTGGGCAGGGCCACAAGGGGGAGCGGCAGGAGTTGGCTGGAGACAGGGCAGGGGATGTGTCAGGGGCTGGCTGTGGGGCTGGCTGCAGGCAGGGCAGGAAGGATGCAGCTGGTGCGGTCAGGGCAGAAGGTGCAGGGCTGGATGGAGACAGAGGATGGCTGCGGGCAGGGCAGGGCAGGGGGGTGCAGGGCTGGCTGCAGGCAGGGCATGGGACAGGGCCCGTGCAAGGATGTTTCATGCCCTAGGCGAAACTTCCACCTTGCGCCCTCCTCCCCCGCGCCCCCGCCCTAAGGCGCCCCACACGTGGCAGCTCGCACCTCCACCCTGAGGCGCCCCTCTTGTGGCAACTCCCCCGCTCTGCCCTGCAGCACCCCCCCCCTCGCCCCAGCTCACCCCTGCTCTGAGCACGAGCACCCCAAGCACACTGTGACCACTTCACTTCTCCTGCCTCCCAGGTTTGCTGCACCTAAGCCTGCCATGTAGTCAAGCACCCTCCTCTGAGCCACAGCAGCCCTGACAGTTGACAATAGAGGCACCTTAACCCCTGAGTTCCTTCAATGTGTCCCCCTCCGGGGTCCAGCTCTGATCACCAGATACTCGGGATATGTCTATACCACCTGCCGAATCGGTGGGCAGCGATCGATCCAGGGGGGTCGATATATCATGTCTAGTGTAGATGCGACACATTGAGTGCTCTCCCTTTGACTGCTGTACTCCAGCTTGGTGAGAGATGCAGGCAGAGTCTACGGGGAGCTGCAGCAGTCGACTCACCACCACTGTGACATTATAAGTATAATCTAATATCTCATTGAAAGGTGACAGGGCCAGAAAGAGTTAATTAACTCACCTCACCGACTGACTTGACCCATGGGTGAACCTTAAGAACTGCTTAGCAAGATATGTAAATGAACAGAGCTTTGAAATGCAAGTCTGCATTGTTAGAAGTAGAAGAGGAGATTTTTGCTCAGGTCTTGTGATTAAGCAAACAAGTCTTGTCTGTTGCTATAATTTTAATTCAAAGAGCAAAAAAGGAATATTAACATTTATGATGGTACTTGAGTGAAATAGTATTATTGTCTATGTGTCTCTTTGAATGTTGTGGTAACCTCTATTTGAACTGTTTAATTAATAAATTACCATGTACTAATTGCCAGGATGTTTGGAAGGAGAGCTAAGGCTATTGTTTTCTCAGGCGGAAAGGCTGCTGGAAATGTATAAGAAGCCTGGGACACTATCCTTCTTCATCTCAATATCTGCTTTGGTTTCAAGACGGGGAAACCTTAAGCCACAAGGATTGTGATCCCCAGTCACTGACTGGAGCCACCCCGAATATGGAAATTGGACTACAACCTATGGACTATTTCAAAAAGGACTTTTGGCTACTACAAAGCTCACCTCTAACTATGTATCTGAACCTCAAGAATTGAATTCAAGTCTATATGGTCTATTAATCTTTAACCACATTCTCTCTCTTTTCTTTTCTAATAAATTTTAGCTTAGTTAATAAGAATTGGCTATAGCATGTATTTTAGGTAAGATCTAAGTTGTAATAGATCCTGAGTATGTGGCTGATCCTTTGGGATTGGAAGAATCTTTTCTTTTATATGAATGAAGTAAGATTTTCAGGAATCATCATCATATCTGACAGGTGTGTCTGGACGGAGGCCTGAGGCTGGGTACTTTAAGGGAACTGCGTGGTTTAAACTTCTAAGTAACCAGTGAGGTACTACAGAAGCTGCTTTGTGCTGGCTTGGTAAATCTAAGTATTGAAATCACCACCAACATTTGGGATTTGTCTGCCCTGTTTTGTTTGCAGTTCACCCTGATTAAGTGACCTCAGCTGGCTCCCACAGGGAGCACCGTCACACCTACATCCAGGCTGTAGGGGTCCGAGGGATCTTAGGGGCCATTGAGGTGCACAGATAACTACGTCCAGGCCGTAGGGGTCCCTGGGGGGGCTTAGAGAGTTTTTGGGGGACACAGATACCAATCTCCAGGATCTATGGGTCCCAGTGGGGTTTAGGGGGTTCATGGGGGGCATAGATACCTACGTCCAGCCTTGAGGCATCCTGGGAGTCTTGGGGGATTTTTGGGGGCCCAGGATACCTGTGTCCCGGCTGTAGGGGTACCTAGGGGGTCTTAAGGGTTCGAGTGGGTACAGATACGTATGACCAGGCTGTATCGGTTCCCAGAGGCGATTAGAGGTTTTGTGAGGGGCACAGATATCTACATCCTGATTGTAGATGTCCCAGCGGGGCGATAGGTTGGTTGTGGGGGTAACAAATACCTACATCCAGGCTGTAGGGTTTCCTGGGCAAGTTAGGGGGTTTCTGAGGGGCACATATACCGACGTGCACATTGGAGTGGTCCTGGGGCTTATGGAGTCTATATGGGGCACAGATAACAATGTTCTGGCTGTATAGGTCCCTGGGGGGCTTAGGGGCTTGTGAGGGGCACAGATACCTAAGCTCAGGATGGAGGGGTCTACAGGGGTCTTAGGTGTTGGGGGGGGGGGCACAGATACCTACGTCCAGGCTACAGGGGTCCTGGAAGGGCTGAGGGTCTGTCAGGGAGTGTGGGGGGAGTCCGGTCCTGCACCTCTCTTCCTGGGACACAAGGTGACTCTCAGCCAGCCAGTAAAACAGAAGGTTTATTGGACAGCAGGAGTGAAGGAAACAGCAGAGTTTGGAGGCAGAAGCAGGACCCCTCAATCGAGTCCTTCTGGAGGTTCAGGAAACTTAAATCCCAGTTTCGGATTCCCTGAATCTCAACCACCTAGACCAAAAACCGAAACTGAACTAACTCCCTCCAGCCGGCCCCTTCCTGTGTCCAGCTTCCCTGGCAAAGGTGCTGACCCCCTCCCCCAGCCTAGCTCACGTTACAGGCTGAGCACGTGTCCTGTCCTAAAGTCCACCCCCTGCTCTCCCATCCCCCACACAGACAGTCCCTACTCCATCACAGTAATGCCCAGAGCATTTCCCTCATGGAGCAACAGTGACACCGTGTAGCCATGGCAGGTTAATACCCAGAACATTTCCCACATGGAGCAACAGTGACACCCTGTGGCCACGCATAGTAATGCACAGAGCATCACACCTACATAGGAGGCTGTAGAGATCCCTGCTGGGGCTTAGGAGTAGTGAGGGGCACAGATAGCTACGTCTAGGCGGGAGGGATTCCGGTGGGGATTAGGGACTTCATAGGGGACACAAATATCTACATCCGGGCTGGAGAGGTCCCTGGATGGCTTAGGGGGTTGTGGTGAGCACAGACACATACGTCCAAGCTGTAGTGGTCCTTGGGGGTTTAGGGAGTTGGTGAGGGGCACAGAAACCCATGTTATGGTCTGGAGGGATCCCTGGGGGACTTAAAGAGTTGTGGTTGTGCAGATACCTATGTCCTGGTTGAGGGGTGGCCCTGGGAGCTTAGGGGTTTGTGTGGCATACA
Source organism: Gopherus flavomarginatus (assembly GCF_025201925.1). Classification (NCBI taxonomy): domain Eukaryota; kingdom Metazoa; phylum Chordata; order Testudines; family Testudinidae; genus Gopherus; species Gopherus flavomarginatus. The sequence continues at coordinate 49,389,342 of NC_066624.1, forward strand.
CATAGCTACAACCAGGCTGGTGGGGACCTATGGGTCTTAGGGGGCTTGTGGTAGGCAGAGATACCTATGTCCAGGCTGGAGAAACCCTGGTGAGGGCTTAGGGGGTTCCTGGAGGTCACAAATATCTACTTCCAGGCTGGAGGGGTTGTGGGGATATTTGAGAGTTGTGGGGGGGGCACAGATACCTATTTCGAGGCTGTAGGGGTTCCAGGGTTGATTTGGGGCATTTTGGGGTACAGGATAACTATGTCCATGCTTTAGGGTCGCTGGGAGGATCAGTGGGGTTTGTGAGGTGCACAGATAACCTACTTCCAGGCTATAAGGATGTTGGTGGGGCTTAGGGTTTGTGGGGGGCACAGATAACCTTCATCCAGGCAAGAGGGGTCCTCGGGGCCTTAGGGGGGGTGGGAGGAGCTCAGATTAACTATGTCGAGGCTGGAGGGGTCCCTCGTGGCCTAAGGGGGTTTTGTGGAGGGGCACAGATACCTGCGTCTAGGCTGGAGGGGTTTCGGGGGGTCTTAGGAGGGCTGTGGGGTCTGAGATACCTATGTCTAGGCTGGAGGGGTCTCGGGGAGGATTAGGTGTTTTGGGGGGAACAGATACCTACATCCCGATTGTAGGGGTCCCTGGGTAGCTTAGGCGCTTGTGGGGGTCACAGGATACAAACATCCATGCTGTAGGGGTCCTGAGGGTCTTTGTGTGGCTCTGGGTGTCCACAGATACCTACCTACAGGCTGGAGGGGTCCTGTGGGTAATTAGGGGGTTTGTGGGGCGTACAGATGCCTACATCTGGGCTTGCGGGTTCCCTGGGGGGCTTAGAGGTTTGTGGGGAGCACAAATACCTTTATCCAGGCTAGATGGGTCCCTGTGGCATTAGGGGGTTGTGGGGAGCACAGATACCTATGTAAGCAGAAGCAGGATGAACTCTACCGTTGACATCTGGTGGTGAATTATGGAGAGTGTAGAAAAGATTTCAAGGACTGATCGTGTTTGCATAGGCACACCCACCCCTCCTGACATGGCAACGACACCCTGGGATGGCTGCTTTGGCAGCTGTGGGTATCCCCGGTTTATTTGTTGTTGGGGCATGAGATGTGGAGTGTTGTCACCCTGATTGTGTGGATGAGGAACTGTGAAACTGCTTTGAGACAGGGATTCTCACCATCACTTGAGTGGCACTCGCTAGACAAGGGAGTGAGCTCCTTGGGTGAACCAAAAACATGAATTGTCCTTTTTTCTCTTTTAGCAGTTGAAGAGTAAAGCTGAATTTTGATTTTTTTAACAATTGAAGTTCCAGGTTCCTGAGCTGAAATCACTAAAGAGCTTTGTTAGTCAATAAGAGAGTCTGAAGTTATGTTGTGGAGCAGAGCAACTGACAGAGAAAAGCAGTTTGTGGGATGGTTGGAATAGCCCACGGAGTGAGGTGAGCTGAGTAGTTTTTTAGGACAGCTAGGGCTAGATCACCGGTCGGCTGGCAGAACAGAGTAGCTGGTGGACCGAGCTGAGCAGTTTCATGGGGAAGGCGAAAGCAGAATCCCACAGAGAGGCAGGGCAAGTCAGCAGTGGACCACGTAAAGTGCTCCTTTTTACCCAGGCTGGCAGGGGGAAAAACCCTGCAGATAGACTCTGGGGTTGCGCAACTGTGGGTGATTTTGGGGTTGCTGGACTCTTGAAACATTTGAGGTATTGGACTTTGGAGTCTTGGGGTGATTTGGGGGATTGCTAAATCAAGAGCCCAGGGAAAAGGACACGGCCTAATTGAGGTGTTTTCCCAATTTAATGCTATGTTGTTTATCTCACGTTATTAAACATTTTCTGCTACACCCAGACTCTGTGCTTGCGAGAGGGGAAGTATCGCCTCTTTGAGGCACCTAGGGGGGCGTATGTAAAATTTTCCCATGTCACTGGGGTGGGGGTTCGAGCTGGTTTGCATTACGTAGTAGGGAAGGGACCCCTATGTATTGAACCCAGTCCTTGCTGCTATCAATTCAGCCTGGCAGACGGGTTCCACCTACATGCTGGCTGAAGGGGTCCCTGGGAGGCTTTGGGGGTTCGTGGGGGGGCACAGATACCTACGTCCCAGGCTGCAGGGGTCCCAGAGGGGCTTAGGGGGTTAGTGGGGGGCACAGATATTTATGTCACGGAGGGTGGGGGAATCCGGTCCTGCACCCCTCTTCCTGGGACACACAGTGACTCAGCCGGCCAGTAAAACAAAAGGTTTTTTTTGGCCAACAGGAACGAAGGATACAGGAGAGCTTTTGGGCACAACCAGGACCTCTCGATCGAGTCCTTCTGGGGGTTCAGAAAGCTTAGTTCCCAGTTTGGGAATCCCTGAATTCCAATAACCCAGCTCCAAAACCAAAACTGAACTAACTCCCTCCAGCCGGCCCCTTCCTGTGTCCAGCTTCCCAGGCAAAGGTGCTGACCCCTCCCCGCTGCCTAGCTCGAGTTACAGGCTTAGGTCCTGTCCCTCACCTTACGTCACTCCCTGCTCTCCCATCTCCCACACAGATAGTCCCTACTCCACCAGGGTCCCTATTCCGTGGGCCCCTAACCCTGGCTCCTGGGGCCCTACCCCTGTGCCCCTTACTCTAGCTCTAGTCAGCTGCAGCGGCACAGGAGGCGGCGAACAGAGAGGCTAACAGGGGAGTTTCAGTGGGAGTGCTGTTGGAGGAGAAGGTTTTTGTAGTTTGTGGTGTTTGTGTGTGAGTGAGTGTGTGGGCAGGCTGCTAGGGACTGTGTGCTGGGAGCGAGGCTGAGCCCTGAGTTGGGGGCGGGGCTTACCTGATTAGGGGCCCTATATAAGGAGCCAGGCACTCAGGCAGCGGCACAGTCAGCTGCAGCAGCACAGGAGGCGGTGAACAGAGCGGCTAACAGGGGAGTTTCAGTGGGAGTTTCCAGGGGGAGGTTGCAGGGGAGACCAAGGCAGAGGAACCAAGAAGGCAGACCAGGGAAGAGGCAGGGGTCTGCCAGCAGCCCTGCGCTTGCCGGTGGCCTGCGGTGCGGTGTGAGCTGTGGATTGCCAGGCACAGAGTTGCAGCGCTACGATGGAGGCAGAGGCAGCAGGTGCAGACACACTGAGGATGACTGGATGCGGTAGCTGCGGCATGTACATGGTCCTAGAGGGAGCACCTGAAAGGAGTTTCATCTGCATGAAGTGCCGCCTGATAGAGCTGCTGGAGGAAAAGGTAAGGGGACTGGAGATGCAAGTGGAAACTCTGGCTGAGTTTAGAAGGGGATTTGAGCAGATGATGGAACACAGACATGATGAGGCACAGGGGACAAGCTCAGACGAGCAGACAGAAGCGGGACCTAAGGACTCTGAGGAGGGACTGCTGGGTGAGGAAAGTGGACGGTGGAAGCATGTCACTAGGAGAACCAGGCAGAGGAAAAGACGGGCCAGCGATGGACAAATAGAACTCAGGAACAGGTTTGCTGAGTTGGGAAATGAAGATGGAACACAGCAGGCTGCTGAAGGAGAAAGGGCGAGGAAGAAGAGGCAAGCAGCTAGTACTGCAGAAGGAGGGGAGCAGTCACTGGAGGCGACATCAAGTACGAGCCCTAGGAGGATTGTAAGGGCAAATTCAAATCGAGAGGAATCGCGGCCAGCTGCTGTGGGGGATAGACCGCAGAATCGCACTGTCGCCAGGAAAAGGCAAGTCTACGTGATTGGAGACTCTTTACTGAGAAGAGTAGACAGGCCTGTAACTAGACCTGATCGGGAGAACAGAAGAGTGTGCTGTATGCCAGGGGCTAAGATACAGGATGTGATTTGAGGCTGAATACGATCTTAGCGGGAGCGGGAAAGAATCCGCTGATTATCCTTCATGTGGGAACGAATGACACGGCTAGTTACTCGCTGGACTGTATCAAGGAGGACTATGCCAGACTGGGGAAGAGGCTTAAAGACATCGAGGCTCAGGTGATCTTCAGTGGGATTCTGCCGGTTCCTAAAGCGGGGCGACGAAGGAGTGACAAGATTATGGCGATCAACAGATGGCTCAGGGACTGGTGTTATAAGGAGGGCTTTGGGATGTACAGTCTCTGGGAAGCATTTACGGATAGAACGACTGTTCGCTCAGGATGGACTTCATCTCAGCAAGGAGGGAAATAGAATTCTAGGATGGAGGCTCGCCGACCTCATCAAGAGGGCTTTAAACTAGGAAGTTGGGGGAGATGGTTGGGAGATGTTCGGGAGATCTCCACGCCAGAATATAACCTGGAGAGGGAAGTAAACAAAGTGAGTGGGGATACCCTTGCGACCCCAAGATTTGATCCAAGGAGGAATAGTGGAGTAGAAACCAGAGTAACGGGTGATGCTGGTGGTAGAAAGCTTGTGCACGACGGGGGAAAGAATGTCACTGATGCCAAACGCCGAAAATTAAAAGGTCTGTACACTAATGCGAGGAGCCTAGGTAACAAGATGGAGGAACTGGAGTTACTAGTGCAGGAAGTGAAGCCGGATATTATAGGGATTACCGAAACCTGGTGGAATAGTACTCATGACTGGAGCACGGGTATTGAAGGCTATGTGCTGTTTAGAAAAGACAGGAAGAAAGGCAAAGGTGGTGGAGTAGCCTTGTACATCAATGATGAAATTAAATGTAGCGAAATAAGAAGCGATGGAATGGACAAGACAGAGTCTGTCTGGGCAAAAATCACGCTGGGTAAAAAAGCAACTAGAGCATCCCCTGAGATAGTGCTTGGGGTGTGCTACAGACCGCCGGGATCGGATTGGGATATGGATAGAGACCTCTTTAAAGTCTTTAATGAAGTAAACACAAAGGGGAAATGTGTGATTATGGGGGACTTCAACTTCCCGGATATAGACTGGAGGACGAGTTCTTGCAAGAATAATAGGGGTCAGATGTTTCTGGATGTGATAGCGGATGGATTTCTTCATCAAGTAGTTGAAGCACCTACCAGAGGGGATGCCATTTTTGATTTGGTGTTGGTGAGCAGTGAGGACCTCGTAGAAGAAATGGTGGTAGGGGACAACCTTGGTTCGAGTGATCATGAGCTGATTCAGTTCAAAACTAGATGGAAGGATAAACAAATGTAGATCTGGGATTAGGGTTTTTGACTTCTCGAGGGCAAATTTTAAAGAGTTAAGGAAATTAGTTAGGGAAGTGGATTGGATGGAGGAATTAGTGGATTTAAATGTGGAGGAGGCCTGGAATTACTTTAAGTCACAGCTGCGGAGACTGTCGGAAGCCTGCATCCCGAGAAAGGGGAAAAAACCATGGGCAAGAGTTGTAGGCCAAACTGGATGAGCAAACAACTCAGAGAAGGGATCAGACAAAAGCAGAAAGCTTACAGGGAGTGGAAGGAAGGCAGGATCAGTAAGGAAAGCTACCTTGCTGAGGTCAGAACATGTAGGGATAAAGTGAGGAAGGCTAAAAGCCACATTGAACTGGACCTTGCAAAGGGAATCAAAACCAATAGTAAAAGGTTCTACAGCCACATAAATAAGAAGAAAAACAAAGAAAGAAGAAGTGGGGGGCCGCTATACACTGAGGATGGAATGGAGGTTAAGGATAACCTAGGCATGGCCCAACATCTAAACAAGTACTTTGCCTCAGTTTTTAATAAGACTAGTGAGGAACCTTGCGATGATGGAGGGATGATAAACGGGAATGTGGATATGGAAGTGGATATTACGGCAACTGAGGTAGAGGCCGTACTTGAACAGCTCGATGGGACGAAGTCGGAGGGCCCGGACAATCTCCATCCGAGGATATTAAAGGAACTGGCGCGTGAAATTGCGAGCCCGTTAGCGATAATTTTTAAGCAATCGATAAACACGGGGGTTGTGCCGTATGACTGGAGGATTGCTAATGTAGTTCCTATTTTTAAGAAAGGGAATAAGAGCGATCCGGGTAATTATAGGCCTGTTAGCTTGACGTCTGTAGTATGTAAGGTCTTGGAAAAAATGTTAAGGGAGAAAGTAGTTAAGGACATAGAGGTCAATGGTAATTGTGACGAATTGCAACACGGATTTACTAAAGGTAGATCGTGCCAAACCAATCTGATCTCCTTCTTTGAGAAGGTGACGGATTACTTAGATAAAGGAAATGCGGTAGATATAATTTACCTAGATTTCAGTAAGGCGTTCGACACGGTTCCGCACGGGGAGCTGTTAGTTAAATTGGAAAAGATGGGAGTGAATATGAAAGTTGTAAGGTGGATAAGGAACAGGTTAAAGGGGAGACTACAATGGGTCGTATTGAAAGGTGAACTGTCGGGCTGGAAGGAGGTCACCAGTGGAGTCCCTCAAGGATCGGTTTTGGGACCGATCTTATTTAACCTTTTTATTACTGACCTTGGCACAAAGAGCGGGAATGTGCTACTAAAGTTTGCGGATGACACGAAGCTTTGGGGTATTGCTAACACGGAGAAGGACAGGGATACTATTCAGGAAGATCTGAACCACCTTGTAAACTGGAGTAATAGAAATAGGATGAAATACAACAGTGAAAAGTGCAAGGTCATGCATTTAGGAATTAATAATAAGAATTTTGGATATACGTTGGGGGTGCATCAGTTGGAAGCGACGGAGGAGGAGAAGGACCTTGGGGTACTGGTTGATAGCAGGATGACTATGAGTCGCCAATGTGATACGGCTGTTAAAAAAGCAAATGCGATTTTGGGATGCATCAGGCGGGGTATTTCCTGCAAGGACAAGGAGGTGTTAGTACCGTTATATAAGGCGTTGGTGAGACCCCATCTGGAATACTGTGTGCAGTTCTGGTGTCCCATGTTCAAGAAGGATGAATTCAAACTGGAACAGGTTCAGAGACGGGCTACGAGGATGATCCGAGGAATGGAAAAACTGCCTTATGAAAGGAGACTCAAAGAGCTTGGCTTGTTTAGCCTGACCAAAAGAAGGCTGAGGGGGGATATGCTCGCCCTATATAAATATATCAAGGGGGTTAAAGTTAGGGAGGGAGAGGAATTATTTAAGTTTAGTACTAATGTAGGCACGAGGACGAATGGGTATAAACTGGATATTAGGAAGTTTAGACTTGAAATTAGACGAAGGTTTCTGACCATTAGGGGAGTGAAGTTCTGGAATAGCCTTCCGAGGGAAGTAGTAGGGGCAAAAGACTTTTCTGGCTTTAAGACAAAGCTTGATAAGTATATGGAGGGGATGTTATGATAGGATCGTTAATTTGGGCAATTGATCTTGAATTACCACCAGACAAGTCTGCTCAATGGTCTGCGGGGAGATGTTGGATGCGATGGGTACTGAGTTGCTGCGGAGAATTCCTTCTTGGGTGCTGGCTGGTGACTCTTGCCCACATGCTCAGGGTTTAGCTGATCGTCATATTTGGGGTCGGGAAGGAATTTTCCTCCAGGGCGGATTGGCAGGTGCCCTGGAGGTTTTTCGCCTTTCCCTGCAGCGTGGGGCACGGGTCGCTTGCTGGTGGTTTCCCTGCAGCTTGAGGTCTTCAAACCATTTTTGAGGATTTCAATAACTCGGTCCTGGGATAGGGGTTGTTATAAAGTTGGATGGGTGGGGTTTCTGTGGCCTGCCTTGTGCAGGAGGTCAGACTAGATGATCAGATTGGTCCCTTCTGACCTATGAGTCTATGAGTCTATGAGTTGCCATACCCATGGGCCCCTAACCCGAGCTCCAGAGGCTCCATCCCTGGGGCCCCGAACAATAGCTCCAGGTGCCCAACCCGTGGGGCCCATAGCCCTTGTTTCAGGAGCCCTACGAGTGGGCCCCTAATCCTAGCTCCAGAGGCCTTAAGCGTGAGATCTCTAACCCTAGCTCCAGGGGCCCCACCCCTGGGACCCCTAACCTTTGCTCCATGGGCCACATCCCAGGGGCACCTAACCCTAGCTATAAGGACACTGCCCAAGGGGTCCCAAACCATAGCTCCAGAGGCCCGACACGTGGGGCCCCTAACACTAGCTCCAGAGTCCCTACCTGTGGGACCCCTAACCCTAGCTCCAGGTGCACTACCCCTGGGGCCCCTAACGCTAGCTCCAGGGGCCATACCCATGGGGTCCCTAATCCTAAATCCACGGGTCCCATTCGTGGAGCCCCTAACAGTAACTCCAAGTGCCCCATACCTGGGGCCACTAACCCTAGCTCCAGGGGCCCTACCCATGGGGCCCGTAAACCTAGCTCCAGGGGCCTTACACGTGAAGCCCCTAACCATAGCTCCAGAGGCCCTAACTGTGCGGCCCCTAACCCTAACTCCAGGGGCCTTACCCGTAGGGCCCCTATCCCTAAGTGCAGGGGCCCTTCAACCTGGGGCCCCTATCCTTAGCTGCAGGGGCCCTACCAGTCAGGCCACTAACGCTATCTCCAGAGGCCCTTCACGTGGGACCCCTAACCCAAACTCCAGGGGTCCTACCGCTTAGGGCCCTAACCCTAGCTGCAGGGGTCATACCCATGGTGCCCCTAAACTTAGCTCCAGGTGCCCCATCCCTGGGGCCCCTAACCCTAGCTTTAGGGACCCTGCTCGTAGGGCCCCAAACTATAGCTCCAGGGGCCCTACCCATTGGGATCCTAACCCTAGCTCCAGAGGCCCTACCCTTTCCTGGGTGGACATGTGCGAAGGATAAAACATACATCCTAAATGAAACAGTCTGACTTTTTATTATGGAGGAAAAACAAGTTTTAAAACGTTTATATGTTGGAGGACTTGGCCATACAGTATCTGAGGCTGAACTGCAGGAAAGATTCAGCAAGTTTGGAAATGTTACAGATGCGGAAATTGTTATCAGGAAAGATGACCAGGGGAACACTATGAAGACTTTTGCTTATATCAACATTAGCATTTCTGAAGCAGATCTTAAAAGATGTATGTCTATTTTAAATAAACCTCTCAACCCAGCTACAGGGCTCTACCCCTGGGGCCCCTAACCGTAGCTACCGGGGCCCTACCCATTGGGCTGCTAACCCTAACTCCTTAGACCCTACCTGTGAGGCCCCTAACCCTAGCTCCAGGGGCCCTAACCGTAAGGTCTCTAACAATTGCTCCGGGGGCCCTACCACTGGGGCCCCTAACCCTAGCTCCAGGGACTCCTTCCCTGGGGCCCCTAACTCTAGCTCCAGGGGCCCAACCCGTGGGGCCCCTAACCCTCGCTCCAGGGGCCCTACCAGTGGTACCCCTAACCCTAACTGCAAGGCCCCTACCTGTGGTCCCCTAACCTTAGTTCCAGAGGCCTTACCCGTGATACCCCTAACCCTAGCTCCAGGGGCCCTACCAGTGGGACCCCTAACCCTAACTTCAGGGCCCCTACCTGTGAGCCCCTAACCCTAGTTCCAGAGGCCTTACCCGTGAGACCCCTAACCCTAGCTCCAGAGACCCCACCCCTGCATCCCCTAACCCTAGCTCCAGGGGCCCCATACCTGGGGCTCCTAACCCTAATTCCAAGGGCCCTACCCGTGGGCCCCCTAACGCTTGCTCCATGCACCCTGTCCGTAAGGCCCTTACCTTAGCTAAAGAGGCCCTACCCATGGGGTCCTTAGCCCTAGCTCCATAGACCCCACCCCCCTGGAAACCCAAACACTAGCTCCAGGGGCCCCACCCACGCGAACACTAACCCTAGCTCAAGGGCCAAGTCCCTGGGGCCCCAAATCCTATCTCCAAGGGCCTTAGCCATGCGCCCGCTAACGCTAGCTACAGGGGCTCTACGCATGGAACCAATAACCCAATTTCCAGGGGCCCTACCCTTGGGGTCCCTGTCCCTAGCTCCAGTGTCCCAACCCGTGGGACCCCTAACCCTAGGTCCATGGGCTCTACCCCTGGAGCCCCTAACCGTAGCTCCAGGCACCCCACCACTAGGACCCCTATCCCTAGGTCCAGGGCCCACCCCTAGGACCCCTAACCCTAGCACCATGAGCCCCAGCCCTGGGGCCCCTAGCCCAAACTCTAGGGTCCCTTCCTGTGGGGCCCCTAACCCTAGCTCCAGAGGCCCTACCCATGCGACCACTAACCCTAGCTATAGGGGCCTTACCCCTGTGTCCCCTAACCCTAGCTCCAGATGCCATATGCGTGGGCCCCTAACCCTAGCTCCAGGGGCCTGACCCCCAGTACCCCTAACCCTAGCTCCAAGGGCTCCATCCCTATGGCTTCTAACCGTAGCTCCAGGGGCCCAACCCATGGGAATCTAACCCTAGCTACAGAGTCCTTACCCGTGGGACTCCCCAAACCTAGCTCCAGGGGCCCTACCATTGGGGCCCCTAACCCTAGCTGCAGGGGCCATACCCGTCGGGCCCCTAAACCTATCTCCAGGCACCCCACCCCTGGGACCCTTTACCCTAGCTTCAGGGGCCCCATCCCTGGGGCCCTTAACCCTAGTTCCAGGGGCCCTACCCATGGATCTCCTATCCCTAGCTTCAGGGACCCCACCCGTTGGGCACCTAACCCTAGCTCCAAAGGCCCTACTTTTGTGACCCCTATCCCTAGCTCCAGGGGGCATACCCCTTGGGCCCCCAGTCCTAGCTCCAGGAACCGTACTCGTGGGGCCCCTATCCCTAGTGTTAGGCCTGAATAAAGATCTTGCAGACAAAACCAGGTATGCCAACCTGACCAAAGTCAGGCTAACAGAGGTTTTTGGGTAATTCCTGAGTGGAAAACACTGAGAAGCAGCAGCATGTCTCACAAGCGCTGGGAAAAAGTGAGATAAGCGAGAAGCTGCATTCCTGGCATAGTACCAGATGTGCTGTGTTAGGGCAGCTCCTTCGAAGAACTGATAAGAGCCCTAGTTTCCCAGCCTCCTTGTTTTCACTCCCTGGTTTTGTTTGTTGTTTGTTTTTAACTCCCCTACGTTTCTAACTTTAGGTATGTATGTACACTAAAGGTGTCTAGTTTCTAGTTGTTAAAAGAAGGGAGTGGGTTGCTCCAGTGAATAATTTATGATGCGACAGAACTGTCTATATAGGCTTATACTAAGATTTAAAGAGCGGGCTGGTTCTCTCGGGAGATGAGCTGCTCTATATTGATGCGTGCACTTGTCAATAAAGAGCTTTTGATCGGACCTTGCTGGTGTTGCCTGTCTCTCTCGCGGTCAGACAACTAACTTTGCCATCTGGGGGTTAGAGTCCCTGACACTAGCTCCAGGGGCTCTATCCCTGGGGCCCCTGACCCTATCTCCAGGGGCCCTACTCGTGGGTACCCTAATCTTCGCTCCAGGGGCCTTACCCCTGGGGTGCCTAACCCTACCTTCAGGGGCCCTACCCGTGGGGCCTCTAACCCTAGTTCCAGGGGCCCCACTCCTGGAACCCCTATCCCTAGCTCCATGGGCCCCATCTCTGGGGCTTCAAACCCTAGCTGCATGGGCCCTACCCCTGGGTCTCCTAACTCTAGCTTCAGGGGCCCTACCAGTGGGACCCCTAACCCTAGTTCCATGGGTCCCACCCCTTGGACCCCTAACCCTTGTTCCAGAGGCCCCATTGCTGGGAATCCAAACCCTTGCTCAAGGTGCCCTGCCCATGGGGCCGCTAACCCTAGCTCCAGGGGCCCCACCGCTACAAACCCGAACACTAGCTCCTGGCACCCCACCCCTGGGACCCCCAACCCTTGCTCCTGTGGCCCCATCCCTGGGGCTCCTAGCCCTAGCTCCAGGGTCCCTACATGTGGGAACCCTAACCCTAGCTCCAACGACCCTTCCCGTGGGGCCCCTAACCCTAGCTCCAAGGTCCCTTCTCGTGGGACCCTTAACCCTATCTGCAGGCCCTGTACCCCTGGGTCCCCTAACCCTACCTTCAGAGGCCCTACCCATGGGGCCCTTTACCCTAGGTCAAGGGGCCCTATGCATGGGTCCCCCAACCCTAGCTCAAGGGGCCCTATCCCTGGGGCCCCTAAACCTAGCTCCAGGGGCCCTGCCCGTTGGACCCCTTTGCCTAGTTCCAGGGTCCCTTGAAACACTTGGGAAAATGTGTTTGATTGTTCAGGCATTGGGAGCTCAGCTAAGAATGCAAATGCTTTTCAAAGACTGCGGGGACTGTGGGATCGCTGGAGTCCTCAGTCTCCCCTCCCTCCCTCCATGAACGTCCATTTGATTCTTTGGCTTTCCGTTACGCTTGTCACGCAGCACTGTGCTGAGTCTCGGCTGTGGACTCTGTCTATCATAGCCTTGGAGATTTTTTCAAATGCTTTGTCATTTCATCTTCTGTAACGGAGCTCTGATAGAACAGATTTGTCTCTCCATACAGCGATCAGATCCAGTACCTCCCAGGTGGTCCACGCTGGAGCTCGTTTTGGGTTTGGGACTGCATCGCCCCCTGTGCTGATCAGAGCTCCATGCTGGGCAAACAGGAAATGAAATTCAAAATTCGCGGGGCTTTTCCTGTTTACCTGGCCAGTGCATCCGAGTTCAGATTGCTTTCCAGAGCGGTCACAAGGGTGCACTGTGGGATACCGCCCGGAGGACAATACTATTGAATTGCAGCCACACTAACCCTAATCCAACATGGCAATACCGATTTCCGCGCTACTCCCCTCGTCGGGGAGGAGTACAGATATCGGTATTAAGAACCCTTTATATCGATATAAAGGGCTTCATTGTGTGGACGAGTGCAGGGTTAATTCGTTTTAATGCTGCTAAATTCGGTTTAAATGCGTAGTGTAGACGAGTCCTAAGAAAGCGGCTGTTTGACCTACAAATAACGACAAAGTAAAACCTGCAAGAGCAGCCTTTCAGTTCAGAGGCCTGATAATAAGATGTTACTAATAACTGATGAAAGAGTTACAAACGACTCAAAACCATACTCAGAACAAACCAAATGGGAACACAGACAACACCATTTTTCTTCACTGCTCTTCAACCACGATATTTTCCCCATAGGGAGGTCCATCGCTCCTGGGGGTTCAGTGCCACAGTAACAGGGTGATGTGTGCAAGGGATGGAGGAAGCTGCTATTCCATCTCCCTAGTCCAAAAATCAGTTTAATAGCTAGTCCTGAGATAGAGGAAGTATCAGTTATTAAAGTCATAAGAACTAATTTAACATTGTGATTCCAGCCAATGTTAAAATGATCTAACATTCAGGTTAATAGAAACATTTCTAGTCCTCTGCATAGAACGCTGAAATGATGCAAAAATAGCAAGTTTGCTTTAAAAAGTCATAAAAGGGGTGTCATCCAGAATCTGACACTTGGTGAAACGTAAGTCTAGAACACACAACCAGTTTGGGGATTGTGCTCTGCTTCTTAACAATCTGCCCTGAGGTTGCCACTCACAGTCACAAGCTACTCCAGATGGCTGGGGCCCTCTCATGCATCAGTAACTGGTTAGCAGCTTGGAAAGAAAGAGTAGGACTAAATAGTCGTTTTTGCAGTGGAAAGGGGTAAATAAAAGGCTTCCAAAGTATGAGACGAGGCTACAGACATTAGGGCTGGTCAGTTTAGACAAGACCGTAGAGCACCAGTTCTCAACCAGGTGTCTGCCAAAAGAAACCAGGCTTGACCCACATCCCCAAGCCACCAAGCCTACCTGCCTGCATTGAAGGGGGAGAGAAAGGGCACAACAAAAAATTGCAGCATCAATGCAGAAGAGAGAACTCTTCCCCTGCCATTATCAGTAAGGGTTGCCTCACAGCCAAGGACTCCCTGAACAGAAATAGCAAAAGTCCAACTACAATTCTACTTCCTTTCCACTACAAGAGATAATGGGTGGGAGCTGCTCTCTTGAGACTGTCCTGCTGCTGCCCTGGCACATGGCAGACAGAGCTTGGCCTGCAAGCCGAGGGTTTTGATCGCTTGAAGGCCCAGAGGGAAAAGAGACAAGTGCTCGTGTATCAGAGAATGGCTTTGATCCATTGACCTCTGGGTTATGGGCCCAGCACGCGTCCCATAACCCAGAGATTAATGGATCAAAGAAATCCTCTGCTACATGTGTGCTTGCTTCTTTTCCCTCAGGGCCTTCCAGCAAGGCAGTGACCAGCAGAGCACCAAGAGCCTAGGCCATGAGGCTACCTGGACTGAAGGCAAGAGGCAGGCATGGGTATGGCGAGGGCCTCCTGTCCTGGAATGAGGCTGCAGTACTCCCTGGTCCCCTTTTCCCACCCACACTGGCAGGCAGCGTGTGCTGCGGGAGAACAGGAAGGAGGCTCTCGGGACACCAGGCAGTGCTGTGTGTGTGGCTGTCAGGGGAAAGAGCCTAGGCTTGTGACTCAAACTACCATTGACTGGCGTGGCTCTGCACACCGTCAGCCAGGGCAGGCCAGGTTGCGGATGTGACTCAGGCGTGAGCAGCATGGCCGCGCTTTCCTGACAAGGTGTGAGGCAGGCCAAGAGCTTTGCACAGCCTACAGGGAAGTGGGAGGGAGGCGTCTTTGAGCCGGCGTGTCTCGTCTGCTTCTCCTTTGCCACTTGGGTGGAGGCGGGGAGAGAGCGAAATGTTCCTGGCTGAAAGTTTTTGTGCTCGGCCTTGAGGATTAAACCTGAGCCTCTGGAACAGCTGCTGGGAGATGGGTTTCTGAATGACATCCAGCCCGGTCTTCGGGCCACTAGCTGAACGCACTGAGGCCAAGAGGCAGCAAAATGGGACCTTTGAGGCTCCCCGCAGGCAGGGCCAGCTTTAGGAAGTGCGGGGCCCAATTCAAACATATTCGGCGGGGCCCCGGCAGGGATGACTAAAAAAAAAATCATGTAAATAAAAGCCTTTCATTTCTTAGCAGCCGGTTCCCTGTAAAAAGTTCTGATTTAAGGGATGTGCCACAGTATGTATTTTTTGTACCAATAGGGTTACAATACATCCATATTTTTAAAAATTTCTCCCAGATGGTCTATTTAAGAACCAAAAAGCTGGACATGTCCAGGAAAATACGGATGTATGTTAACCCTACCTAAAATTCTTTTTTAAAAAGATGGGCCTGAACTAGAATTGAGCTCCGTTTCACATGTGTGGGTCCCCGCCACTCCCTGGGGGTGTGCTAGGGTGACCAGATGTCCCGATTTTATAGAGACAGTCCCGATTTGGGGGGTCTTTTGCTTATATAGGATCCTATTACCCCCCACCCTGTTCCAATTTTTCACACTTGCTGCCTGGTCACCCTAAGGGTGCACATGTGCGGGTCACAGCTGTTCACTGCCCCTCTCATTGCAGCATGTGTGTAGGGTTACTGCCCTGGGAACTGCAGGGCACCAGTGGACGTGGGGCTGGCTGGAGGCAGGGCAGGGTCTGACTGGAGGTAGGGTCTGGCTGCAAGCAGGGCAAGGCGTGCGGGGCTGGCTGCAGACAGGACAGGGGGTGCAGGATTGGCTGCAAATGGGCTGGCTGCAGGAAGGACAGGGTGTGTGGGACTGGCTGCTGACAGGGGGATGTGGGGTGGAGTGGGCTGGTTGGCTTCAGGAAGGGCCTCAGGAGAGTGCACAGGGGTTGGCAGGCCTGGAGACAGAGGAGTGTGGGACTGGCTGGCTTAAGGCAGGGGAGTGCGGCAAGGGTTGACTGGAGACAGGGCACGGCGTGCGGGGCTGGTGCAGGCAGGGCAGGGGGTGCAGCAGGGGCTGGCTGTGGCAGGGGTGCGGGTACAGGGGGTACAGCCTACCCTGTACGGTAAGTGCCCCCTCCTCCACCAAGGTAGCAGCAGGAGCCCAAGGCTCGGGGGCTATTTAAAGGGCCTGGGGCTCCCCTGCTTCCACCGCCCCAGCCCTTTGAATAACCGCGGGAGCCCTGGGGAAGTGGCGGGGCTCCGGGGGCTGTTTAAAGGGCCGGGGCAGTAGAAGCAAGGGGAGCCCCAGACTTTTTAAATAGCCCCCAAGTCTCCAGCAGTGGGGCTCTGGTGGCAATTTAAACAGCCTGAGGTTCCAGTCCCTGCTGGGAGCCCCAGGCCCTTTAAATTGCCCCCTGGGGAAGCTGGACCACCCTAGTACAGTGCACTAGCAGGGCCCGATTCAGGGGAATTGGTTGAATTGGCCTAAAGCCGGCCCTGTCCACAGGAAAGCAAGGAAGTAGCACAGGCTTATCACTGTCCCTGGGTGGGCTTGAACCACCATCCTTTCAGTTAAGAGCCAAACGTGCTGACCCATTGCACCACAGAGACACAGACAGGCCAGGCTGTATGGAGCACAACAGTCAGGAATCAGCTCAGGGTCCGGTCTAGCACATGCATGCAGTGGTTGGACAAGCAACAGCAAGGAACTGGACTGGTGCGGAGTGAAAGATCTGTGGGAAGGAACCGAAAATAGTACTGGGGCTGCAGTACAGGGCTTGCATACACTTTCTTTGGCCTGTTTTGCTGGAAGAGTTAGCAGGGCAAGCTCGTTAGTCACAGGTAAGGGGGTGAGTTTATGCAAATTCTGGACTCTGGAACCACAGCTGGGGTGGGACAGGCACAACTTTTGTGGCACATGCACCCTCTCTGCAACCAACCTTTGTTACTTCATTCCATAACAGCACACACAGAGCAACCTTTTACCTTTCAGCACCAAAATATACTGTAGAAGAAATCTAATAGCATAACTTTAAGATGAGAAACTTCAGTACTAACAACAATTCTAAAGATATTCAAAAATACCTCTGTCTTTAGACACCAGACACAAAATCAATCACACCAAGAACAAACTTCTATTTCTATTTCCTACACACTTGGGGGGGGGGGTTTGGAACCCATACCCCTTAATGATGAGTCCTTTCCAGGCGAGGGGCAAGCTCTCAGGCCTCAAATGCCAGGTACAGTTACTCTCTCCTTGATCCAAACTAAACAGGAAAATACACTTGATTACTCCTGCCCCAATAACAAAGAGATGGGGGATCCCACAGCAGCTGAAATGACCATTTGGACAAGCACTCCCCTCATGCAATCCGGGGTGGGTGTAACCATGCAAATGACATCAGCCCCAAAAGGCCTTTACAACAGATCACCAACAGATGGCAGGGTAGAGTTCATACCGACCCTGCTTAAACTAGATTGTGGCAAAGATTAAAAAACACTGAATGTTAAAACTCACCAAACGCGGATGAATCCATTCTCATTGTCGTACCCGCTTCTTAAACTCCACACCTGAACGTAGCCCTCACATGGACAACATACCCTCCTAACTTTGTGTCTGTACGTTAACCTTTTACCCCCAGTCAGGGCTATTGCAGATTCTGTATTCCTTAAGCCACCCGATCTTAAACCGAACTTCCCACCCCCTGGGTAATCTGTACATTGTTCCCTGATCACCAGAAACTTCTACACCTAAATGCTGTACCGTACACCTTTTTCTTCTTTGAACGTCATCTTACTAAAATGCTGACATTTGTTCGAGATCCCGGCTCCTGTTCCCTTGCAAGGCGTGTGCCTTTGCTCCAGGTTTTAGTCTGCTAATTCAGCGGGGGCAGGGTGGGGGCCGATTGAGCCAGAGGTGCTTGCTTGCTGCAGACACGGATCAAAGGCTGAACCTCATCCCCCACGAGCTGAAGGCTTAATTGAAAACAGTTTAAGCAGTACTCTCGTCTCCGGCACTCAGCTACACAGCTCCCAATGGGGTCCAAACCCCAGATAGATCCTTTTTACCCTGTAGAAGCTGTAAAAGTCTGTGATCAGGGCAGCTGCCTAGCAGCCGGCGCATATGCCTGCCAGCGTGAGAGCTCATAAGGCACTAATCCAGATAGAGGTGGCTGGGTGGCCGGAGGAGTAAAGAGTCAGCAGAGTGGTGCAGCGGATGCGTGCTGGGCCCATAACCCAGAGGTCAATGGATCAAAGCCATTCTCTGATACACGAGCACTTGTCTCTTTTCCCTCTGGGCCTTCAAGCGATCAAAACCCTCGGCTTGCAAGCCAAGCTCTGTCTGCTATGTGCCTGGGCAGCAGCAGGACAGTCTCAAGAGAGCAGCTCCCACCCATTATCTCTTGTAGTGGAAAGGAAGTGGAATTGTGGTTGGACTTTGGCTATTTCTGTTCAGGGAGTCCTTGGCTGTGAGGCAACCCTTACTGATAATGGCAGGGGAAGAGTTCTCTCTTCTGCATTGATGCTGCAATTTTTTGTTGTGCCCTTTCTCTCCCCCTTCAATGCAGGCAGGTAGGCTTGGTGGCTTGGGGATGTGGATCAAGCCTGGTTTCTTTTGGCAGACACCTGGTTGAGAACTGGTGCTCTACGGTCTTGTCTAAACTGACCAGCCCTAATGTCTGTAGCCTCGTCTCATACTTTGGAAGCCTTTTATTTACCCCTTTCCACTGCAAAAACGACTATTTAGTCCTACTCTTTCTTTCCAAGCTGCTAACCAGTTACTGATGCATGAGAGGGCCCCAGCCATCTGGAGTAGCTTGTGACTGTGAGTGGCAACCTCAGGGCAGATTGTTAAGAAGCAGAGCACAATCCCCAAACTGGTTGTGTGTTCTAGACTTACGTTTCACCAAGTGTCAGATTCTGGATGACACCCCTTTTATGACTTTTTAAAGCAAACTTGCTATTTTTGCATCATTTCAGCGTTCTATGCAGAGGACTAGAAATGTTTCTATTAACCTGAATGTTAGATCATTTTAACATTGGCTGGAATCACAATGTTAAATTAGTTCTTATGACTTTAATAACTGATACTTCCTCTATCTCAGGACTAGCTATTAAACTGATTTTTGGACTAGGGAGATGGAATAGCAGCTTCCTCCATCCCTTGCACACATCACCCTGTTACTGTGGCACTGAACCCCCAGGAGCGATGGACCTCCCTATGGGGAAAATATCGTGGTTGAAGAGCAGTGAAGAAAAATGGTGTTGTCTGTGTTCCCATTTGGTTTGTTCTGAGTATGGTTTTGAGTCGTTTGTAACTCTTTCATCAGTTATTAGTAACATCTTATTATCAGGCCTCTGAACTGAAAGGCTGCTCTTGCAGGTTTTACTTTGTCGTTATTTGTAGGTCAAACAGCCGCTTTCTTAGGACTCGTCTACACTACGCATTTAAACCGAATTTAGCAGCATTAAAACGAATTAACCCTGCACTCGTCCACACAATGAAGCCCTTTATATCGATATAAAGGGTTCTTAATACCGATATCTGTACTCCTCCCCGACGAGGGGAGTAGCGCGGAAATCGGTATTGCCATGTTGGATTAGGGTTAGTGTGGCTGCAATTCAATAGTATTGTCCTCCGGGCGGTATCCCACAGTGCACCCTTGTGACCGCTCTGGAAAGCAATCTGAACTCGGATGCACTGGCCAGGTAAACAGGAAAAGCCCCGCGAATTTTGAATTTCATTTCCTGTTTGCCCAGCATGGAGCTCTGATCAGCACAGGGGGCGATGCAGTCCCAAACCCAAAACGAGCTCCAGCGTGGACCACCTGGGAGGTACTGGATCTGATCGCTGTATGGAGAGACAAATCTGTTCTATCAGAGCTCCGTTACAGAAGATGAAATGACAAAGCATTTGAAAAAATCTCCAAGGCTATGATAGACAGAGTCCACAGCCGAGACTCAGCACAGTGCTGCGTGACAAGCGTAACGGAAAGCCAAAGAATCAAATGGACGTTCATGGAGGGAGGGAGGGGAGACTGAGGACTCCAGCGATCCCACAGTCCCCGCAGTCTTTGAAAAGCATTTGCATTCTTAGCTGAGCTCCCAATGCCTGAACAATCAAACACATTTTCCCAAGTGTTTCAAGGGACCCTGGAACTAGGCAAAGGGGTCCAACGGGCAGGGCCCCTGGAGCTAGGTTTAGGGGCCCCAGGGATAGGGCCCCTTGAGCTAGGGTTGGGGGACCCATGCATAGGGCCCCTTGACCTAGGGTAAAGGGCCCCATGGGTAGGGCCTCTGAAGGTAGGGTTAGGGGACCCAGGGGTACAGGGCCTGCAGATAGGGTTAAGGGTCCCACGAGAAGGGACCTTGGAGCTAGGGTTAGGGGCCCCACGGGAAGGGTCGTTGGAGCTAGGGTTAGGGTTCCCACATGTAGGGACCCTGGAGCTAGGGCTAGGAGCCCCAGGGATGGGGCCACAGGAGCAAGGGTTGGGGGTCCCAGGGGTGGGGTGCCAGGAGCTAGTGTTCGGGTTTGTAGCGGTGGGGCCCCTGGAGCTAGGGTTAGCGGCCCCATGGGCAGGGCACCTTGAGCAAGGGTTTGGATTCCCAGCAATGGGGCCTCTGGAACAAGGGTTAGGGGTCCAAGGGGTGGGACCCATGGAACTAGGGTTAGGGGTCCCACTGGTAGGGCCCCTGAAGCTAGAGTTAGGAGACCCAGGGGTAGGGCCCATGCAGCTAGGGTTTGAAGCCCCAGAGATGGGGCCCATGGAGCTAGGGATAGGGGTTCCAGGAGTGGGGCCCCTGGAACTAGGGTTAGAGGCCCCACGGGTAGGGCCCCTGAAGGTAGGGTTAGGCACCCCAGGGGTAAGGCCCCTGGAGCGAAGATTAGGGTACCCACGAGTAGGGCCCCTGGAGATAGGGTCAGGGGCCCCAGGGACAGAGCCCCTGGAGCTAGTGTCAGGGACTCTAACCCCCAGATGGCAAAGTTAGTTGTCTGACCACGAGAGAGACAGGCAACACCAGCAAGGTCCGATCAAAAGCTCTTTATTGACAAGTGCACGCATCAATATAGAGCAGCTCATCTCCCGAGAGAACCAGCCCGCTCTTTAAATCTTAGTATAAGCCTATATAGACAGTTCTGTCGCATCATAAATTATTCACTGGAGCAACCCACTCCCTTCTTTTAACAACTAGAAACTAGACACCTTTAGTGTACATACATACCTAAAGTTAGAAACGTAGGGGAGTTAAAAACAAACAACAAACAAAACCAGGGAGTGAAAACAAGGAGGCTGGGAAACTAGGGCTCTTATCAGTTCTTCGAAGGAGCTGCCCTAACACAGCACATCTGGTACTATGCCAGGAATGCAGCTTCTCGCTTATCTCACTTTTTCCCAGCGCTTGTGAGACATGCTGCTGCTTCTCAGTGTTTTCCACTCAGGAATTACCCAAAAAACCTCTGTTAGCCTGACTTTGGTCAGGTTGGCATACCTGGTTTTGTCTGCAAGATCTTTATTCAGGCCTAACACTAGGGATAGGGGCCCCACGAGTACGGTTCCTGGAGCTAGGACTGGGGGCCCAAGGGGTATGCCCCCTGGAGCTAGGGATAGGGGTCACAAAAGTAGGGCCTTTGGAGCTAGGGTTAGGTGCCCAACGGGTGGGGTCCCTGAAGCTAGGGATAGGAGATCCATGGGTAGGGCCCCTGGAACTAGGGTTAAGGGCCCCAGGGATGGGGCCCCTGAAGCTAGGGTAAAGGGTCCCAGGGGTGGGGTGCCTGGAGATAGGTTTAGGGGCCCGACGGGTATGGCCCCTGCAGCTAGGGTTAGGGGCCCCAATGGTAGGGCCCCTGGAGCTAGGTTTGGGGAGTCCCACGGGTAAGGACTCTGTAGCTAGGGTTAGATTCCCATGGGTTGGGCCCCTGGAGCTACGGTTAGAAGCCATAGGGATGGAGCCCTTGGAGCTAGGGTTAGGGGTACTGGGGGTCAGGCCCCTGGAGCTAGGGTTAGGGGCCCACGCATATGGCATCTGGAGCTAGGGTTAGGGGACACAGGGGTAAGGCCCCTATAGCTAGGGTTAGTGGTCGCATGGGTAGGGCCTCTGGAGCTAGGGTTAGGGGCCCCACAGGAAGGGACCCTAGAGTTTGGGCTAGGGGCCCCAGGGCTGGGGCTCATGGTGCTAGGGTTAGGGGTCCTAGGGGTGGGCCCTGGACCTAGGGATAGGGGTCCTAGTGGTGGGGTGCCTGGAGCTACGGTTAGGGGCTCCAGGGGTAGAGCCCATGGACCTAGGGTTAGGGGTCCCACGGGTTGGGACACTGGAGCTAGGGACAGGGACCCCAAGGGTAGGGCCCCTGGAAATTGGGTTATTGGTTCCATGCGTAGAGCCCCTGTAGCTAGCGTTAGCGGGCGCATGGCTAAGGCCCTTGGAGATAGGATTTGGGGCCCCAGGGACTTGGCCCTTGAGCTAGGGTTAGTGTTCGCGTGGGTGGGGCCCCTGGAGCTAGTGTTTGGGTTTCCAGGGGGGTGGGGTCTATGGAGCTAGGGCTAAGGACCCCATGGGTAGGGCCTCTTTAGCTAAGGTAAGGGCCTTACGGACAGGGTGCATGGAGCAAGCGTTAGGGGGCCCACGGGTAGGGCCCTTGGAATTAGGGTTAGGAGCCCCAGGTATGGGGCCCCTGGAGCTAGGGTTAGGGGATGCAGGGGTGGGGTCTCTGGAGCTAGGGTTAGGGGTCTCACGGGTAAGGCCTCTGGAACTAGGGTTAGGGGCTCACAGGTAGGGGCCCTGAAGTTAGGGTTAGGGGTCCCACTGGTAGGGCCCCTGGAGCTAGGGTTAGGGGTATCACGGGTAAGGCCTCTGGAACTAAGGTTAGGGGACCACAGGTAGGGGCCTTGCAGTTAGGGTTAGGGGTACCACTGGTAGGGCCCCTGGAGCGAGGGTTAGGGGCCCCACGGGTTGGGCCCCTGGAGCTAGAGTTAGGGGCCCCAGGGAAGGAGTCCCTGGAGCTAGGGTTAGGGGCCCCAGTGGTAGGGCCCCCGGAGCAATTGTTAGAGACCTTACGGTTAGGGCCCCTGGAGCTAGGGTTAGGGGCCTCACAGGTAGGGTCTAAGGAGTTAGGGTTAGCAGCCCAATGGGTAGGGCCCCGGTAGCTACGGTTAGGGGCCCCAGGGGTAGAGCCCTGTAGCTGGGTTGAGAGGTTTATTTAAAATAGACATACATCTTTTAAGATCTGCTTCAGAAATGCTAATGTTGATATAAGCAAAAGTCTTCATAGTGTTCCCCTGGTCATCTTTCCTGATAACAATTTCCGCATCTGTAACATTTCCAAACTTGCTGAATCTTTCCTGCAGTTCAGCCTCAGATACTGTATGGCCAAGTCCTCCAACATATAAACGTTTTAAAACTTGTTTTTCCTCCATAATAAAAAGTCAGACTGTTTCATTTAGGATGTATGTTTTATCCTTCGCACATGTCCACCCAGGAAAGGGTAGGGCCTCTGGAGCTAGGGTTAGGATCCCAATGGGTAGGGCCCCTGGAGCTATAGTTTGGGGCCCTACGAGCAGGGTCCCTAAAGCTAGGGTTAGGGGCCCCAGGGATGGGGCACCTGGAGCTAAGTTTAGGGGCACCATGGGTATGACCCCTGCAGCTAGGGTTAGGGCCCTAAGCGGTAGGACCCCTGGAGTTTGGGTTAGGGGTCCCACGTGAAGGGCCTCTGGAGATAGCGTTAGTGGCCTGACTGGTAGGGCCCCTGCAGCTAAGGATAGGGGCCCCAGGTTGAAGGGCCCCTGCACTTAGGGATAGGGGCCCTACGGGTAAGGCCCCTGGAGTTAGGGTTAGGGGCCGCACAGTTAGGGCCTCTGGAGCTATGGTTAGGGGCTTCACGTGTAAGGCCCCTGGAGCTAGGTTTACGGGCCCCATGGGTAGGGCCCCTGGAGCTAGGGTTAGTGGCCCCAGGTATGGGGCACTTGGAGTTACTGTTAGGGGCTCCACGAATGGGACCCCTGGATTTAGGATTAGGGACCCCATGGGTATGGCCCCTGGAGCTAGCGTTAGGGGCCCCAGGGGTAGTGCACCTGGAGCTAGGGTTAGGGGTCCCACAGGTAGGGACTCTGGAGCTAGTGTTAGGGGCCCCACGTGTCGGGCCTCTGGAGCTATGGTTTGGGACCCCTTGGGCAGTGTCCTTATAGCTAGGGTTAGGTGCCCCTGGGATGTGGCCCATGGAGCAAAGGTTAGGGGTCCCAGGGGTGGGGCCCCTGGAGCTAGGGTTAGAGATCTCACGCTTAAGGCCTCTGGAGCTAGGATTAGGGGCCCACTCGTAGGGCTCCTGAAACAAGGGCTATGGGCCCCACGGGTTGGGCACCTGGAGCTATTGTTCGGGGCCCCAGGGATGGAGCCTCTGGAGCTCGGGTTAGGGGCCCATGGGTATGGCAACTCATAGACTCATAGACTCATAGGTCAGAAGGGACCAATCTGATCATCTAGTCTGACCTCCTGCACAAGGCAGGCCACAGAACCCCACCCATCCAACTTTATAACAACCCCTATCCCAGGACCGAGTTATTGAAATCCTCAAAAATGGTTTGAAGACCTCAAGCTGCAGGGAAACCACCAGCAAGCGACCCGTGCCCCACGCTGCAGGGAAAGGCGAAAAACCTCCAGGGCACCTGCCAATCCGCCCTGGAGGAAAATTCCTTCCCGACCCCAAATATGACGATCAGCTAAACCCTGAGCATGTGGGCAAGAGTCACCAGCCAGCACCCAAGAAGGAATTCTCCGCAGCAACTCAGTACCCATCGCATCCAACATCTCCCCGCAGACCATTGAGCAGACTTGTCTGGTGGTAATTCAAGATCAATTGCCCAAATTAACGATCCTATCATAACATCCCCTCCATATACTTATCAAGCTTTGTCTTAAAGCCAGAAAAGTCTTTTGCCCCTACTACTTCCCTCGGAAGGCTATTCCAGAACTTCACTCCCCTAATGGTCAGAAACCTTCGTCTAATTTCAAGTCTAAACTTCCTAATATCCAGTTTATACCCATTCGTCCTCGTGCCTACATTAGTACTAAACTTAAATAATTCCTCTCCCTCCCTAACTTTAACCCCCTTGATATATTTATATAGGGCGAGCATATCCCCCCTCAGCCTTCTTTTGGTCAGGCTAAACAAGCCAAGCTCTTTGAGTCTCCTTTCATAAGGCAGTTTTTCCATTCCTCGGATCATCCTCGTAGCCCGTCTCTGAACCTGTTCCAGTTTGAATTCATCCTTCTTGAACATGGGACACCAGAACTGCACACAGTATTCCAGATGGGGTCTCACCAACGCCTTATATAACGGTACTAACACCTCCTTGTCCTTGCAGGAAATACCCCGCCTGATGCATCCCAAAATCGCATTTGCTTTTTTAACAGCCGTATCACATTGGCGACTCATAGTCATCCTGCTATCAACCAGTACCCCAAGGTCCTTCTCCTCCTCCGTCGCTTCCAACTGATGCACCCCCAACGTATATCCAAAATTCTTATTATTAATTCCTAAATGCATGACCTTGCACTTTTCACTGTTGTATTTCATCCTATTTCTATTACTCCAGTTTACAAGGTGGTTCAGATCTTCCTGAATAGTATCCCTGTCCTTCTCCGTGTTAGCAATACCCCAAAGCTTCGTGTCATCCGCAAACTTTAGTAGCACATTCCCGCTCTTTGTGCCAAGGTCAGTAATAAAAAGGTTAAATAAGATCGGTCCCAAAACCGATCCTTGAGGGACTCCACTGGTGACCTCCTTCCAGCCCGACAGTTCACCTTTCAATACGACCCATTGTAGTCTCCCCTTTAACCTGTTCCTTATCCACCTTACAACTTTCATATTCACTCCCATCTTTTCCAATTTAACTAACAGCTCCCCGTGCGGAACCGTGTCGAACGCCTTACTGAAATCTAGGTAAATTATATCTACCGCATTTCCTTTATCTAAGTAATCCGTCACCTTCTCAAAGAAGGAGATCAGATTGGTTTGGCACGATCTACCTTTAGTAAATCCGTGTTGCAATTCGTCACAATTACCATTGACCTCTATGTCCTTAACTACTTTCTCCCTTAACATTTTTTCCAAGACCTTACATACTACAGACGTCAAGCTAACAGGCCTATAATTACCCGGATCGCTCTTATTCCCTTTCTTAAAAATAGGAACTACATTAGCAATCCTCCAGTCATACGGCACAACCCCCGTGTTTATCGATTGCTTAAAAATTATCGCTAACGGGCTCGCAATTTCACGCGCCAGTTCCTTTAATATCCTCGGATGGAGATTGTCCGGGCCCTCCGACTTCGTCCCATCGAGCTGTTCAAGTACGGCCTCTACCTCAGTTGCCGTAATATCCACTTCCATATCCACATTCCCGTTTATCATCCCTCCATCATCGCAAGGTTCCTCACTAGTCTTATTAAAAACTGAGGCAAAGTACTTGTTTAGATGTTGGGCCATGCCTAGGTTATCCTTAACCTCCATTCCATCCTCAGTGTATAGCGGCCCCACTTCTTCTTTCTTTGTTTTCTTCTTATTTATGTGGCTGTAGAACCTTTTACTATTGGTTTCGATTCCCTTTGCAAGGTCCAGTTCAATGTGGCTTTTAGCCTTCCTCACTTTATCCCTACATGTTCTGACCTCAGCAAGGTAGCTTTCCTTACTGATCCTGCCTTCCTTCCACTCCCTGTAAGCTTTCTGCTTTTGTCTGATCCCTTCTCTGAGTTGTTTGCTCATCCAGTTTGGCCTACAACTCTTGCCCATGGTTTTTTCCCCTTTCTCGGGATGCAGGCTTCCGACAGTCTCCGCAGCTGTGACTTAAAGTAATTCCAGGCCTCCTCCACATTTAAATCCACTAATTCCTCCATCCAATCCACTTCCCTAACTAATTTCCTTAACTCTTTAAAATTTGCCCTCGAGAAGTCAAAAACCCTAATCCCAGATCTACATTTGTTTATCCTTCCATCTAGTTTGAACTGAATCAGCTCATGATCACTCGAACCAAGGTTGTCCCCTACCACCATTTCTTCTACGAGGTCCTCACTGCTCACCAACACCAAATCAAAAATGGCATCCCCTCTGGTAGGTGCTTCAACTACTTGATGAAGAAATCCATCCGCTATCACATCCAGAAACATCTGACCCCTATTATTCTTGCAAGAACTCGTCCTCCAGTCTATATCCGGGAAGTTGAAGTCCCCCATAATCACACATT
The DNA here is from genome assembly GCF_025201925.1 of Gopherus flavomarginatus. Lineage (NCBI taxonomy): Eukaryota > Metazoa > Chordata > Testudines > Testudinidae > Gopherus > Gopherus flavomarginatus. Next base: position 49,415,975 of record NC_066624.1, read on the forward strand.
TCCCCTTTGTGTTTACTTCATTAAAGACTTTAAAGAGGTCTCTATCCATATCCCAATCCGATCCCGGCGGTCTGTAGCACACCCCAAGCACTATCTCAGGGGATGCTCTAGTTGCTTTTTACCCAGCGTGATTTTTGCCCAGACAGACTCTGTCTTGTCCATTCCATCGCTTCTTATTTCGCTACATTTAATTTCATCATTGATGTACAAGGCTACTCCACCACCTTTGCCTTTCTTCCTGTCTTTTCTAAACAGCACATAGCCTTCAATACCCGTGCTCCAGTCATGAGTACTATTCCACCAGGTTTCGGTAATCCCTATAATATCCGGCTTCACTTCCTGCACTAGTAACTCCAGTTCCTCCATCTTGTTACCTAGGCTCCTCGCATTAGTGTACAGACCTTTTAATTTTCGGCGTTTGGCATCAGTGACATTCTTTCCCCCGTCGTGCACAAGCTTTCTACCACCAGCATCACCCGTTACTCTGGTTTCTACTCCACTATTCCTCCTTGGATCAAATCTTGGGGTCGCAAGGGTATCCCCACTCACTTTGTTTACTTCCCTCTCCAGGTTATATTCTGGCGTGGAGATCTCCCGAACATCTCCCAACCATCTCCCCCAACTTCCTAGTTTAAAGCCCTCTTGATGAGGTCGGCGAGCCTCCATCCTAGAATTCTATTTCCCTCCTTGCTGAGATGAAGTCCATCCTGAGCGAACAGTCGTCTATCCGTAAATGCTTCCCAGAGACTGTACATCCCAAAGCCCTCCTTATAACACCAGTCCCTGAGCCATCTGTTGATCGCCATAATCTTGTCACTCCTTCGTCGCCCCGCTTTAGGAACCGGCAGAATCCCACTGAAGATCACCTGAGCCTCGATGTCTTTAAGCCTCTTCCCCAGTCTGGCATAGTCCTCCTTGATACAGTCCAGCGAGTAACTAGCCGTGTCATTCGTTCCCACATGAAGGATAATCAGCGGATTCTTTCCCGCTCCCGCTAAGATCGTATTCAGCCTCAAATCCACATCCTGTATCTTAGCCCCTGGCATACAGCACACTCTTCTGTTCTCCCGATCAGGTCTAGTTACAGGCCTGTCTACTCTTCTCAGTAAAGAGTCTCCAATCACGTAGACTTGCCTTTTCCTGGCGACAGTGCGATTCTGCGGTCTATCCCCCACAGCAGCTGGCCGCGATTCCTCTCGATTTGAATTTGCCCTTACAATCCTCCTAGGGCTCGTACTTGATGTCGCCTCCAGTGACTGCTCCCCTCCTTCTGCAGTACTAGCTGCTTGCCTCTTCTTCCTCGCCCTTTCTCCTTCAGCAGCCTGCTGTGTTCCATCTTCATTTCCCAACTCAGCAAACCTGTTCCTGAGTTCTATTTGTCCATCGCTGGCCCGTCTTTTCCTCTGCCTGGTTCTCCTAGTGACATGCTTCCACCGTCCACTTTCCTCACCCAGCAGTCCCTCCTCAGAGTCCTTAGGTCCCGCTTCTGTCTGCTCGTCTGAGCTTGTCCCCTGTGCCTCATCATGTCTGTGTTCCATCATCTGCTCAAATCCCCTTCTAAACTCAGCCAGAGTTTCCACTTGCATCTCCAGTCCCCTTACCTTTTCCTCCAGCAGCTCTATCAGGCGGCACTTCATGCAGATGAAACTCCTTTCAGGTGCTCCCTCTAGGACCATGTACATGCCGCAGCTACCGCATCCAGTCATCCTCAGTGTGTCTGCACCTGCTGCCTCTGCCTCCATCGTAGCGCTGCAACTCTGTGCCTGGCAATCCACAGCTCACACCGCACCGCAGGCCACCGGCAAGCGCAGGGCTGCTGGCAGACCCCTGCCTCTTCCCTGGTCTGCCTTCTTGGTTCCTCTGCCTTGGTCTCCCCTGCAACCTCCCCCTGGAAACTCCCACTGAAACTCCCCTGTTAGCCGCTCTGTTCACCGCCTCCTGTGCTGCTGCAGCTGACTGTGCCGCTGCCTGAGTGCCTGGCTCCTTATATAGGGCCCCTAATCAGGTAAGCCCCGCCCCCAACTCAGGGCTCAGCCTCGCTCCCAGCACACAGTCCCTAGCAGCCTGCCCACACACTCACTCACACACAAACACCACAAACTACAAAAACCTTCTCCTCCAACAGCACTCCCACTGAAACTCCCCTGTTAGCCTCTCTGTTCGCCGCCTCCTGTGCCGCTGCAGCTGACTAGAGCTAGAGTAAGGGGCACAGGGGTAGGGCCCCAGGAGCCAGGGTTAGGGGCCCACGGATAGGGACCCTGGTGGAGTAGGGACTATCTGTGTGGGAGATGGGAGAGCAGGGAGTGACGTAAGGTGAGGGACAGGACCTAAGCCTGTAACTCGAGCTAGGCAGCGGGGAGGGGTCAGCACCTTTGCCTGGGAAGCTGGACACAGGAAGGGGCCGGCTGGAGGGAGTTAGTTCAGTTTTGGTTTGGAGCTGGGTTATTGGAATTCAGGGATTCCCAAACTGGGAACTAAGCTTTCTGAACCCCCAGAAGGACTCGATCGAGAGGTCCTGGTTGTGCCCAAAAGCTCTCCTGTATCCTTCGTTCCTGTTGGCCAAAAAAACCTTTTGTTTTACTGGCCGGCTGAGTCACTGTGTGTCCCAGGAAGAGGGGTGCAGGACCGGATTCCCCCACACTCCGTGACATAAATATCTGTGCCCCCCACTAACCCCCTAAGCCCCTCTGGGACCCCTGCAGCCTGGACGTAGGTATCTGTGCCCCCCACGAACCCCCAAAGCCTCCCAGGGACCCCTTCAGCCTGCATGTAGGTGGAACCCTTCTGCCAGGCTGAATTGATAGCAGCAAGGACTGGGTTCAATACATAGGGGTCCCTTCCCTACTACGTAATGCAAACCAGCTCGAACCCCCACCCAGTGACATGGGAAAATTTTACATACGCACCCCTAGGTGCCTCAAAGAGGCGATACTTCCCCTCTCGCAAGCACAGAGTCTGGGTGTAGCAGAAAATGTTTAATAACGTGAGATAAACAACATAGCATTAAATTGGGAAAACACCTCAATTAGGCCGTGTCCTTTTCCCTGGGCTCTTGATTCTAGCAATCCCCAAATCACCCCAAGACTCCAAAGTCCAATACCTCAAATGTTTCAAGAGTCCAGCAACCCCAAAATCACCCACAGTTGCGCAACCCCAGAGTCTATCTGCAGGGTTTTTCCCCCTGCCAGCCTGGGTAAAAAGGAGCACTTTACGTGGTCCACTGCTGACTGCCCTGCCTCTCTGTGGGATTCTGCTTTCGCCTTCCCCATGAACTGCTCAGCTCGGTCCACCAGCTACTCTGTTCTGCCAGCCGACCGGTGATCTGCCCTAGCTGTCCTAAAAAACTACTCAGCTCACCTCACTCCGTGGGCTATTCCAACCATCCCACAAACTGCTTTTCTCTGTCAGTTGCTCTGCTCCACAACATAACTTCAGACTCTCTTATTGACTAACAAAGCTCTTTAGTGATTTCAGCTCAGGAACCTGGAACTTCAATTGTTAAAAAAATCAAAATTCAGCTTTACTCTTCAACTGCTAAAAGAGAAAAAAGGGCAATTCATGTTTTTGGTTCACCCAAGGAGCTCACTCCCTTGTCTAGCGAGTGCCACTCAAGTGATGGTGAGAATCCCTGTCTCAAAGCAGTTTCACAGTTCCTCATCCACACAATCAGGGTGACAACACTCCACATCTCATGCCCCAACAACAAATAAACCGGGGATACCACAGCTGCCAAAGCAGCCATCCCAGGGTGTCGTTGCCATGTCAGGAGGGGTGGGTGTGCCTATGCAAACACGATCAGTCCTTGAAATTCTTTTCTACACTCTCCATAATTCACCACCAGATGTCAAGGTAGAGTTCATCCTGCTTCTGCTTACATAGGTATCTGTGCTCCCCACAACCCCCTAATGCCACAGGGACCCATCTAGCCTGGATAAAGGTATTTGTGCTCCCCACAAACCTCTAAGCCCCCCAGGGAACCCGCAAGCCCAGATGTAGGCATCTGTACGCCCCACAAACCCCCTAATACCCACAGGACCCCTCCAGCCTGTAGGTAGGTATCTGTGACACCCAGAGCCACACAAAGACCCTCAGGACCCCTACAGCATGGATGTTTGTATCTGTGACCCCCACAAAGCGCCTAAGCTACCCAGGGACCCCTACAATCGGGATGTAGGTATCTGTTCCCCCCAAAACACCTAATCCTCCCCGAGACCCCTCCAGCCTAGACATAGGTATCTCAGACCCCACAGCCCTCCTAAGACCCCCGAAACCCCTCCAGCCTAGACGCAGGTATCTGTGCCCCTCACAAACCCCCTAGGCCACGATGGGACCCCTCCAGCCTCGACATAGTTATCTGAGCTCCTCCCACCCCCCCTAAGGCCCCGAGGACCCCTCTTGCCTGGATGAAGGTATCTGTGCCCCCCACAAACCCCTAAGCCCCACCAACATCCTTATAGCCTGGAAGTAGGTATCTGTGCACCCTCACAAACCCACTGATCCTCCCAGCGACCCTAAAGCATGGACATAGTTATCTGTACCCCAAAATGCCCCAAATCAACCCTGGAACCCCTACAGCCTCGAAATAGGTATCTGTGCCCCCCCACAACTCTCAAATATCCCCACAACCCCTCCAGCCTGGAAGTAGATATTTGTGACCTCCAGGAACCCCCTAAGCCCTCACCAGGGTTTCTCCAGCCTGGACATAGGTATCTCTGCCTACCACAAGCCCCCTAAGACCCATAGGTCCCCACCAGCCTGGTTGTAGCTATGTGTATGCCACACAAACCCCTAAGCTCCCCAGGGCCCCCTCCAACCAGGACATAGGTATCTGCACAACCACAACTCTTTAAGTCCCCCAGGGATCCCTCCAGACCATACATGGGTTTCTGTGCCCCTCACCAACTCCCTAAACCCCCAAGGACCACTACAGCTTGGACGTATGTGTCTGTGCTCACCACAACCCCCTAAGCCATCCAGGGACCTCTCCAGCCCGGATGTAGATATTTGTGTCCCCTATGAAGTCCCTAATCCCCACCGGAATCCCTCCCGCCTAGACGTAGCTATCTGTGCCCCTCACTACTCCTAAGCCCCAGCAGGGATCTCTACAGCCTCTATGTAGGTGTGATGCTCTGTGCATTACTATGCGTGGCCACAGGGTGTCACTGTTGCTCCATGTGGGAAATGTTCTGGGTATTAACCTGCATGGCTACACGGTGTCACTGTTGCTCCATGAGGGAAATGCTCTGGGCATTACTGTGATGGAGTAGGGACTGTCTGTGTGGGGGATGGGAGAGCAGGGGGTGACTTTAGGACAGGACACGTGCTCAGCCTGTAACGTGAGCTAGGCTGGGGGGAGGGGGTCAGCACCTTTGCCAGGGAAGCTGGACACAGGAAGGGGCCGGCTGGAGGGAGTTAGTTCAGTTTCGGTTTTGGTCTAGGTGGTTGAGATTCAGGGAATCCGAAACTGGGATTTAAGTTTCCTGAACCTCCAGAAGGACTCGATTGAGGGGTCCTGCTTCTGCCTCCAAACTCTGCTGTTTCCTTCACTCCTGCTGTCCAATAAACCTTCTGTTTTACTGGCTGGCTGAGAGTCACCTTGTGTCCCAGGAAGAGAGGTGCAGGACCGGACTCCCCCACACTCCCTGACAGACCCTCAGCCCTTCCAGGACCCCTGTAGCCTGGACGTAGGTATCTGTGCCCCCCCACCAAACACCTAAGACCCCTGTAGACCCCTCCATCCTGAGCTTAGGTATCTGTGCCCCCTCACAAGCCCCCTAAGCCCCCCAGGGACCTATACAGCCAGAACATTGTTATCTGTGCCCCATATAGACTCCATAAGCCCCCAGGACACTCCAATGTGCACGTCGGTATATGTGCCCCTCAGAAACCCCCTAACTGCCCAGGAAACCCTACAGCCTGGATGTAGGTATTTGTACCCCCACAACCAACCTATCGCCCCGCTGGGACATCTACAATCAGGATGTAGATATCTGTGCCCCTCACAAAACCTCTAATCGCCTCTGGGACCGATACAGCCTGGTCATACGTATCTGTACCCACTCGAACCCTTAAGACCCCCTGGTACCCCTACAGCCGGGACACAGGTATCCTGGGCCCCCAAAAATCCCCCAAGACTCCCAGGATGCCTCCAGGCTGGACGTAGGTATCTATGCCCCCCATGAACCCCCTAAACCCCACTGGGACCCATAGATCCTGGAGATTGGTATCTGTGTCCCCCCAAAAACTCTCTAAGCCCCCCAGGGACCCCTACGGCCTGGACGTAGTTATCTGTGCACCTCAAGGCCCCTAAGATCCCTCGGACCCCTACAGCCTGGATGTAGGTGTGACGGTGCTCCCTGTGGGAGCCAGCTGAGGTCACTTAATCAGGGTGAACTGCAAACAAAACAGGGCAGACAAATCCCAAATGTTGGTGGTGATTTCAATACTTAGATTTACCAAGCCAGCACAAAGCAGCTTCTGTAGTACCTCACTGGTTACTTAGAAGTTTAAACCACGCAGTTCCCTTAAAGTACCCAGCCTCAGGCCTCCGTCCAGACACACCTGTCAGATATGATGATGATTCCTGAAAATCTTACTTCATCATATAAAAGAAAAGATTCTTCCAATCCCAAAGGATCAGCCACATACTCAGGATCTATTACAACTTAGATCTTACCTAAAATACATGCTATAGCCAATTCTTATTAACTAAGCTAAAATTTATTAGAAAAGAAAAGAGAGAGAATGTTGGTTAAAAGATTAATAGACATATAGACTTGAATTCAATTCTTGAGGTTCAGATACATAGTAGAGGTGAGCTTGTAGTAGCCAAAAGTCCTTTTTGAAATAGTCCATAGGTTATAGTCCAATTTCCATATTCGGGGTGGCTCCAGTCAGTGACTGGGGATCACAATCCTTGTGGCTTAAGGTTTCCCCGTCTTGAAACCCAAAGCAGATATGAGATGAAGAAGGATAGTGTCCCAGGCTTCTTATACATTTCCAGCAGCCTTTCCGCCTGAGAAAACAATAGCCTTAGCTCTCCTTCCAAACATCCTGGCAATTAGTACATGGTAATTTATTAATTAAACAGTTCAAATAGAGGTTACCACAACATTCAAAGAGACACATAGACAATAATACTATTTCACTCAAGTACCATCATAAATGTTAATATTCCTTTTTTGCTCTTTGAATTAAAATTATAGCAACAGACAAGACTTGTTTGCTTAATCACAAGACCTGAGCAAAAATCTCCTCTTCTACTTCTAACAATGCAGACTTGCATTTCAAAGCTCTGTTCATTTACATATCTTGCTAAGCAGTTCTTAAGGTTCACCCATGGGTCAGGTCAGTCGGTGAGGTGAGTTAATTAACTCTTTCTGGCCCTGTCACCTTTCAATGAGATATTAGATTATACTTATAATGTCACAGTGGTGGTGAGTCGACTGCTGCAGCTCCCCGTAGACTCTGCCTGCATCTCTCACCAAGCTGGAGTACAGCAGTCAAAGGGAGAGCACTCAATGTGTCGCATCTACACTAGACATGATATATCGACCCCCCTGGATCGATCGCTGCCCACCGATTCGGCAGGTGGTATAGACATATCCCGAGTATCTGGTGATCAGAGCTGGACCCCGGAGGGGGACACATTGAAGGAACTCAGGGGTTAAGGTGCCTCTATTGTCAACTGTCAGGGCTGCTGTGGCTCAGAGGAGGGTGCTTGACTACATGGCAGGCTTAGGTGCAGCAAACCTGGGAGGCAGGAGAAGTGAAGCGGTCACAGTGTGCTTGGGGTGCTCGTGCTCAGAGCAGGGGTGAGCTGGGGCGAGGGGGGGGTGCTGCAGGGCAGAGCGGGGGAGTTGCCACAAGAGGGGCGCCTCAGGGTGGAGGTGCGAGCTGCCACGTGTGGGGCGCCTTAGGGCGGGGGCGCGGGGGAGGAGGGCGCAAGGTGGAAGTTTCGCCTAGGGCATGAAACATCCTTGCACGGGCCCTGTCCCATGCCCTGCCTGCAGCCAGCCCTGCACCCCCTGCCCTGCCCTGCCCGCAGCCATCCTCTGTCTCCATCCAGCCCTGCACCTTCTGCCCTGACCGCACCAGCTGCATCCTTCCTGCCCTGCCTGCAGCCAGCCCCACAGCCAGCCCCTGACACATCCCCTGCCCTGTCTCCAGCCAACTCCTGCCGCTCCCCCTTGTGGCCCTGCCCAAAGCCAGCCAGCCCCCACACACCCCCAGCCTGCACCAGCCCTGCACCCCCTGTCTGCAGCCAGCCCCGCACCCCCTACCCTGTCTCCAGCCAACCCCTGATGCACCCCCCAGCCTGAAGCCAGCCAGCCCCGCATCCCTTGCCCTGCCTGCAGCCAGACCCTACCTCCAGCCAACTCCATGTCCACTGGTGCCCTGCAGTTCCCAGGGCAGTAACCATGCACATCTGCTTCAGTGAGGGGGCAGGCAGCTGGGACCCACACATGTGCACACTCTTGGGTGACCAGATAGCAAATGTGAAAAATCGGGACTGGGGTGGGGGTAATAGAATCCTAGATAAGAAAAAGACCCCAAAATTTGGACTGTCCCTATAAAATCGGGACATCAGGACACCTTAGCACACCCCCAGGACTCCTGAGTTCCATTGCTGGGTTTCCTATTGGTTCCACTGCTGGTGGTTTTCCTTTTCCTGGGGGGACTTTCGGCAAGTTGATCCACACTCTAGGGCTCTGTCCCCAGCAGTCAAATGGGGATTTCATACCTTCCCGCTATTGGAAAGTGCTGGGAGAATCCCCCAGCAAAAGCTGCTTTGACAGTGCTAAGCAGCATCTGACCATTCAAGGTCAGAGCTCGGTACCTGGGAGGAGTGTTTGGCTCTGGGGTTTCACTTCAGCCCAGTCTAGAGAGAGGGGCCCAAGCATGGAGTTTGGCTCAAGAAGACCAAGTGTCCAATTTGTTAAGGGCGTTTTGAATTCCAACCCTGTGCTCCTAAGTGCTTGGTGTCAGTTGCAAATTTTAGAAGCATGCTCTCCACTGCATTTTCCAAATCATTCATGAAAATATTGAATAGTATCGGACCGCGGACTGATCCCTACCGGACCCACTAGGTACACCCTCTCCGTTGGACAGCCAAACATGGAGAAGGGCTCCTGGAGTCTGGGCTTTCAACCAGCTCTGCACCAACATTACACTGATTACATCTGGGCTGTACTTCCCTCGTTTGCTTGTGAGAATGTGCTACGGGATTGTGTGAAAAGCCTTAGCAACCCCAAGCTAGATCCCATCTACCGTTTACCCACCTCCACCAGGCCCAAAACCCTGCCAAAGAAGGAAAGAGGATTGGTTTGGAATGATTTGTTCTTGACAAATCCATGCTCACTAGTCCTAAGAACCAAACTATTCTGTAGGTGCTGCTGACAAACTGAGTGCTTAAGAATGTATTGCAGGATCTCTCCAGCTATGGCAGTGAGTCTAGCTAGTCTGTAAGTCTCAGGGGTCTCTTTGTTCCCCTTTTAGAGAAAGGTCCTGTCTTGTTCATGGATGGGAAGATGTTCTTTTTCAGGGATCTCAGACGAGAATTGGGGCACAAAACCTGGTTTGTCAAGGCCACAAAAAAGGAGGCAGGAACCTCTTCTCTGCTGCTGGCAAAGAACCACAGGTACCTGAAAGACAGGGACTCACATCCCTGAATGGGCTTTTAAAAAGGCACTGGTTAAAGATTGGCCCCGACCATTTCTTGTTTCCATAGACTAGACATTTTAGAAAACTTTAGAATTCCTTGGTGCTAAACACTGTGAAACTCCCCTTTCTCCTTCACAGAGGGCTTTAACGCCCCTTATCTCACTCAGGCTCACAACTGCCCGGAGTTTGAGAACTGTCCCTGTTCCCATTGGACTGATGGGAGGAGCCTGAGGTGCAGAGAAGGGAAGTGACCTACCCAAGCGCCTACACAGTAAGGTGGTGGCAGAGGCAGAAAAAGAAGCCACCAATCCTGACTCCTGTTCTAACAGACAATAACCCCCCCAGAGGCAGGGATAGAGCTCAGGAATCGAGATGGTGGGGAAATTTCATTGAATCCATTTCTGTCAGAAAATCCCATTCAGGCTAATCCGGTTTGTTTCTCAAAATCTTAACAAGTGGGATGAAAGTTCTTTGCAAAAATATTGTATTGCAAAACAAAAGCATCTCCTGTTTGTCAGAGTGTGTTAAATTGTCTCCTCGCACACAAAGAGGAGACACTTACATCTCAAACATTAGATAAGATGCTTCAGTCTGAGCTAAGTCATTGCTGCTCTTAACAATTTCAAAATAAAAAATGCAAATAAAATAGACTATTTCAGCTATTCTATTACGTGTTAATCTGCTCTGAGTAAACGTGATAGGACACCTCATATTATGCCCTACTCCTAGTGACACTCTCCAATGGATCCCCATCCTCCACCCACCGTCAGGTAGGTAAGAGCGGATCATTATTATTTCTACTTGAAAGAGGGAGAAGCTAAGGCTGAGAAAGGAGAATTGACTTGTTTTAGGTCACACAACCAGTCAGAAGCAGAGTTGGGAATACGAGCCAAGAGCCCTGATTTTCAAACTACCCATTGGATCTTGAATTTCAGACACTGAATGACCTGAATAAAGTGCTCTCAGATGAGCTCCAGACCAACAACAGTGACAGTAACTATTCAGCAAGTATTTGAGGAGAACTGCAATGTTACAGAGAATCATGAACTGCTCAGAGACGACTAATGCAGAGAAGCGGCAAAATTCATCAAACATAGAACTGGTTTTGACTTATAAAGAGAAAAACAAGGACCTGAGTCTCCTCCCTGTCAATAACCCCCGGCTCAGCCAGTCAGGGTAGAGACTGAGGATGGGAGGCTGAGGGATCTCACCAGAGAGCCCAAACGATGGCCCAGGTCACCAGTGGGGATCACTTCCCGAGCAATAGTTCAGCCTCACATTTTTGGGTAGACCTCCCACAGTGAGAACTGCAGAGCACTGCCCTGCAAAAAACTAAAAAAAACACACACACACTCTCTCTCTCCCCCTCCCTCCTGGTGTTGGGAGGGGAACAGGTAAAAGGACAAAGGAAGCAAGAGAAGAGAAAGGAGGGAGGGAGCGATGGAGGAAGAGGTGAAACAAAAAGGACAAACCCTAATGTCCCCAGTGATTCTAAGGGACAAAATCCCAGGTGCAGAATAAAATTCTGCCTCCTTAAGCTCGTGTTTTCCATGCCTTGAATTCACCTGTCACCAGATGGATCAGACTGAACAGCTTTCAAACCTCCAGGAGGCTCTTACCTTCTAAACAGGGACGGCTGTTTTCTAGTAAAATCACTAAAAGGGAAGGAGAAACCTCGAAAGAAGTTCCTCCTGGTGCTCACGTCCGTGAACCCGAATACTCTCTCAGTCCTCAAAGAGAGACCTGGAGAAGGAGACTTGCTGAAGCAAAGCCACAGGGGTCTCTGAGGTTTCCCTGGCCCCTCACCCCTGTCCTGCCTTGCTGATGTCAGCATCTCTCTGTGAGGTCACCACCTCCCCACCACCTTGGACCAATAAGTCTTAGGTCCTGCAAAAGGCCTTTGTGATGTCACTGCCACATCCCTCCTTTGCTGTGCCAATGTCCTGCCCGTGGCCTGGACCTTTGGAGGTTTGAGCTACTCCCTGTGGATCACCCCACTCAAGGAGCGTTCATTCTAGTCAGCAAGCCGGCTAGACAGGAAAACATCAGACGCTGCTCCCAATACTACACTCAGTTTTTCAGAAATTAGTCGACTTTCTGGCCAGAAGAGACCATTAGATCATCTAATCTGACCCCCTGCATGTCACAGGCCTCCTGTATGACACAAGAGCTACTTTGGGGGCAAACACATTCAAGAAAGGCATCTAGTCTTCATTAAATGACATCAGGAGATGAAGAATCCACCCCTTTCCTTGGTAGCTTGTTTCTGTGGTGAATCATCCTCGCTGTTGACTATTTGTGCCTTAGTTGTAATAGGAATTTGTCTCTTTTCACCTTCCAATCATTGGGTCTTGTTAGGCCTTTCTCTGCTAGATTCAAGAGCCCTTTAATAACCAATCTTTTCTCTCCATTAAGGCACTTCAACACTTCAGCGAAGTCACCTTTCAATCTTCTTTTCATAAGCTAAACAGGTTGAGCTCTTTCAATAGCTCACTAGAAGGTATTTTTCTCCAGCCCTCAGAACATTTGGTAGCTCTTTGCTGCCCTAGCTCCAATTTCACAACATCTTTTTCAAATGAGGACACCAAAACTGAAAGCTATTCCAATATCAGTCTCACTGATGCCATGTCACCTCCTGTGACGTTATTGACATAATCTGTAACTGTATAGATCACCGTTGCGACCACTGTTCTATATTTGCAGTCAATATTGTAGAAAGGTTGTTTTGTAAGGGGTCTATGGAGAGGTTCTGATTGGCTGATTATAATGATGCTATCTCTAGATGTGTATCATTTTTGTAGTTGATGTTATGAATATTGGCTCTATGCTGCCCATATTTCAAGCTTCTGCCATAATGGGGGACAAAACAGCTACCTTGTTAGAAGTGGCTTTGCCAATAGATGGAACCTGGGATTTAAACTCCCAATGATAGCACTGTGTTTGGGATCCATTTGAATTCCTCTCCCAGGTCTTTGACACTTTCATCTCCACTCATAGCGACTCTGATAGAGGATTAAAGAAGTCAAAGCATCATCTCCAAGCACAGACAACGGAGAATGCTTCATCACATGACACTTTGAGAAGTGGAAGGATAGAACGTGATGAAGATAAACTCTGCCTGGCTCAGACAAAAGATAACTGTTGTGCAGTGATGAGGAAGGAGGGAATCTCTGAGTCACCCGTCCACGGTCGTGTCTTCACAGTGCTCCCAAGCTGGAGAGTGAAAAACCCCCTCGGTCCCACCGTGAGACTGAGGAACAGGAGGCCTATCACCGCCATTCCTGCCGTCCTGCATTCCTGGTGTCCAGCATCCCAGAGGGCCTCCGTGCCAGCAACGAAACCCAACCGTCGTCTGGACTCCCCAGTGCTCCTCCTCAACGGTTCTAAATCAGCGGGAGAGTGGAAGGTCCTGGGCGTCGCGCCGGCACCTGGGATCCACTGCACCTGAACAGTGGGGAAAAGTTTCTGTGTTGGGGCATTGTTTAGTGTTTTCTAGTTTCCAAGGGAGGGTTTATGGTCCTGAGCGTTAAGCTCCCAAACCCAGTCACTGTTTCATTGTATTCATTAAGTTTGCATTTTCCCCTGTTCCCCCAGCTTTCTGTACCTTTACCCTGACTACACTTACCTTTGTTTGTGCCAAACCACTTTGTCTCCTCTTTATTTTATTTACACCTCAGAAGGAGGGAGGCAAAATCCACTGGTGATAGAGACAGGAGGGAGTCGAGTTTGTATCTCCTGAGAAAAGGGGCTTTTTCCTTTCCTATTTCTCCCCTACCATTTCTAACATTTTCCTATGAAGCGTTGCCTTATTCAGCTTGAGGAAACATTAGCTTTTAAGATAAAAACTACGAAATACAGAACTAGAGACATTTTTTAGAAATCTGGGATTTAGACATTTTATTTAAAGCCGGGTGGGGGGGCGGTGTTGGAGTTTCTGAGAAGGTTTTTGTTTGCAAGAAGCAAAATTGTTGTGTCTGTTATTGTACCAAGTGGGGAGATGGCTCTCTATAAAGGAATAGTCAAGACTAAATGCATCCAGTGAGAATTAGATTTGAACCCATGCATGCAGAGCACAATGGATTAGCAGTCCATCACCTTAACCACTGGGCCACCTCATCAGAGCTGTAAGAAAAGTGACAGGAGGAGAAATCTAAGGCCAACAGTGATAGGGACACGAAGAAGTTTTTAAATACTAAGCGTAAGCAGGGTCTGAATGAGCTCCCCCCTCACATCTAGTGAGGAGCTGGGGAAAGACTTCAGGAACAGACCGTGTTTGCATAGACACACCTACTCTGCCTAGCTATGCAGCATGATGGGGCCGCTTCCCCAAAATGACCAGTTTGGGATGGTCTTGGGTTACAAATCACTTTAGGATTGAGTGGAATAAAATGTTATTCTCCTTCCTGTATGAGTGAAGGGCAGCAGAACAGACCTAGTCCATCCTGATGGAGGGGTAGATGGGTGAGGAATAGCTTTTATTGGACTGCAGAGAAGGATTGAGGACATCACGCTAAAACAGTGGTCCCCAAATATTTCACATTGTGTCCTCTTAGCCATGGCTGTGGCCCCTCGGAAGCCACGGTCGAGAAGCAGGGCTGGGAGTGGGGCTGTTGCTTGCTGGGGAGAGGGATGCGGACAGGGGCAAGGGGGTCATCGCTGGGCTGGGAGCCAGAGGCCCAGACTGAGGGTGGGGTTGGGGAAGAGCTGGGACAGAGTGGGGCTGAGTGGTGCTTCCTCCCTGCCCTCCATGGGGGCTGACTCAGGCCCTGAGGTGCCCCCATGAATGTTCCTTTGTGTCTCCCTAGGACTCATACCCCACATTATGGGGACCACTGAACCCTACTCGCTAAGCAGGGGCTAGTGATGCCAAAGCCCAGGGAAAGGGAGAACAAGTGTGGGGGCCCCAGCACCAGAACCATGCACCCCCTTCTGTCTGTGGCTCTGCCCCCTTCCACCCATAGCCCCATCCACTATCACATCTGTTCCACCCCTTCCCCCACCAGCCCCACCCTGTCACTCCTTTACCCCTGCCCCGCTGCGGCCCTGAGACCAGAGAAGCTCCCTACCCCTGCTGCAGCCCCTGGGCCGTAGCAGGGAGTGGGAGCTCCTCCAGCCCTGGGGCTGACATAGGGGAGACTTTTGCAGGGTGGCCTAATTTGGCCGGGGTCCCAGTCATGGGCCCCACTGTCCCCTTGGTGATGCAAGGTTTGGGGAGACTGAGACCCTCCGACTTCCATTACGTGCCGCCTAGGCTACCGCTGCTCAGTGTGGGGCCAGTCTCCCTGTGTTTTCTGCTGCTTGTGCTGGGGAGCCTGGCCGGCACTAGGGGTGGGGCCCCCAGCAGCCACCCAAGGCTCCAGGGGGTCAAAGGGCACCGTGTGGCAGTGCAAAGGTGCTGACTGCTCTCCCCTGCCCCAATGCTCCTCCATGGGCCCATAGAGGGTTGCGGGGAGTGAAGAGCAACACTATGTGCTCCATGCGTCCTGGTCACTTTCCCCACCTGGGCTGTGCTGTGAGGGGAGCATCGGAAGCTGCTGCTCTCTGCCCTCCCCTTATGCAGCCCAGCTGAGGAAAGTGACCTGGATGCAGGGAGCTCGGATGACGTCACTTCTCATCTCCCCACCCCCACAGCCCCTAGGGGTACCCGGAGGAGCAGCATCCTAGGGAGGAGCAATGCTAGCTGCTCCATGCACACAGATCACTGTCCGCACATGGGTGCAGGAGGGGGCGCAGGGGTTGGGGACAAAAGAGCGGGGGAAGGGGTTGGGGTGAAGGGGGTGCAGGAGAGCGGCAGTGGCTGGTGGCACAGGAGGGGGTGCAGGGTTAGGGGTGAAGGGAATTCAGGAGGGGGCAGTGGCTGGTGGCACAGGAAGGGGTGCAGGGATTAGGGGTGAAGTGGGTGCAGGAGATGGCAGTGGCTGGTGGCACAGGAGGGGGTGGAGGGATTAGGGTGAAGGGGGTGAGGAAGAGGGGCAGGGGTTGGGGCGCAGTGGTTAGGGGTGAAGGGGGTGCAGGAGAAGGTCAGTGGCTGGTGGCACAGGAGGGGGTGCAGAGGTTAGGGGTGAAGGGGGTTCAGGAGAGGGGCAGTGGCTGGTGGCACAGGAGGGGGTGGAGGGGTTAGGGGTGAGGGGGGTGCAGGCGAGGGGCAGTGGCTGCTGGCACAGGAGGGGGTGGAGGGGATAGAGGTGAAGAGGGTGCAGGAGATGGCAGTGGCTGGTGGCACAGGAGGGGGTGCAGGGGTTAGGGGTGAAGGGGGTGCAGGAGAGGGGCAGGGGTTGAGGCGCAGGGGTTAGGGGTGAAGGGGGTGCAGGAGAGGGTCAGTGGCTGGTGGCACAGGAGGGGGCGCAGGGGTTAGGGGTGAAGAGAGTTCAGTAGGGGGCAGTGGCTGGTGGTACAGAAAGGGGTGCAGGGGTTAGGGGTGAAGGAGGTGCAGGAGAGGGGCAGTGGCTGGTGGCACAGGAGGGGGTGTAGGATTAGGGTGAAGGGGGTGCAGGAGAGGGACAGTGGCTGGTGGCACAGGAGGGAGTGCAGGGGTTAGGGGCGAAGGGAATTCAAGAGGGGGCAGTGGCTGGTGGCACAGGAAGGGGTGCAGGGGTTAGGGGTCAAGAGGGTTCAGGAGGGGGCAGTGGTTGGTGACACAAGAGGGGAGTATGGGAGTTAAGGGCAAAGGGGACACAGTGTAGGGGTTAGGGCACAGGAGGGGGCAGGAGTTGGGGTGAAGGAGGCACAAGGGTTGGGAGTGCCGGAGCTAGGGGGTAAAGGGAGAGGGGGATCGTCTAGGGGCGATGGGGAAGTGCCAAAGTCTAAGTTTTACCCAGGGCACCATTTTCCCTAACGCTGATCCTTGGTAACATTTCTTGCTGGGACGGGGAGGGGAGAGAGATGAGGCGTTTTCTCTCTGTTTCTTTCCTCTCCATTTTTTGCTCCTTCCTTCAATTCCAGAATCCTCCCTTGTGTTTCAGACTGTGCACTGACGCCCTCCCAACCCCAGGCCTCTGGAGCCTTTGGAGCAGAAAGATCCCAGGAGCTGAGGGTGAATCCAGGAGTGAGTAGCTGGCAGGAAGGAGTCCTAGCAGTTCTTCTGGGAGCACAGGTGAGGAATGACTCCCCCTTCCCTAGATTCTCCCCATGGGAACAGGGAGGGTTGTGTGATAAATTCCTGTAACTCTTCTGCCCCTCTGAGTTGGCAGAAACAAGGGCTGGGTTCAGTATCTAGGGGTTCTGCTTCAATAAAACAATGCAAAACTGGCTCGAGCCCCCACCCAGTGACCTGGGACAATTACACATCACCCCCCTGGGTGCCTCTAGGAGGCAATATTTCCCCTCTTGCAAGCAGGGAGTCTGAGCCGCTCTACTCCACCAGCCATCCACGAACCACTCCAGTGGTCCCTGCAAACTGCTCTGCTGGGGCAGCAAAGAGCCACCAAATGTTCTGAGGGCTGGAGAAAAATGCCTTCTAGTGAGTAGTGAAAGAGCTCAACTTGTTTATCTTATCAAAAGAAGATTGAAAGGTGACTTCACTGAAGTGTTGAAGTACCTTCAGGGAGAGAAAAGACTGGGTATTAAAGGGCTCTTTAATCGAGCAGAGAAAGGCATAACAAGACCCAATGGCCGAAATGTGAAAAGAGAAATTCATATTACAAATAGAGCGCAAAAATTCAGCAATGAGGATGATTCACCACATGAACAAGCTACCAAGGAAAGTGGTGGATTCGCCATCTCCTGATGTCATTTAATGAAGACTAGATGCCTTTCTGGAATGTTTTTGCCCCCAAAGTAGCTCTTGTGTCATACAGGAGGCCTGTGATATGCAGGGGATCAGATTAGATGCTCTAATGGTCTCTTCCGGCCATAAAGTTGACTAATTTCTGAAAAACCGAGTGTAGTATTGGGAGCAGCGTCTGATGTTTTCCTGTCTAGCTGGCTTGCTGCCTAGAACGAACACTCCTTTACTGGGGTGATCCACAGGGAGTAGCTCAAACCTCCAAAGGTCCAGGCCAGGGGCAGGACATTGGCACAGCAAGGGAGGGGTGTGACAGTGACACCACAAAGGCCTTTTACAGGAAATCAGACTATTGGTCCAAGGTGGTGGGGAGGTGGTGACCTCACAGAGAGATGCTGACATCAGCCAGGCAGGACAGGGGTGAGGGGCCAGGGAAACCTCAGAGACCCTTGGGGCTTTGCTTCAGCAAGTCTCCTTCTCCAGGTCTCTCTTTGAGGACTGAGAGAGTATTTGGGTTCACAGACGTGAGCGCCAGGAGGAACCTCTTTTGAGTTTTCTCCTTCCCTTGTAGTGATTTTACTAGAAAACAGCTGTCCCTGTTTAGAAGGTAAAAGCCTCCTCGAAGGAAGGGGTATCATGGGGTTGTCACAGTTCAGATGCCAATGCCCCACCGCCCCCACTGTAAGGAAGCTCCTGCCACCTGCTCTGTGTTTGCAGGGCGGGAAAGAGCAGCATCCACGGCAGAGATTTGCTCCTGGCTGCCGGAGCAGAGCAGCAGGCTTAGCTGTCAGAACTTCCTGGAGCTATGAAAGGGGAGGGTCCCATGGCTCTGTATCAGAATGCAGGGCAGGCGAGTTCACGGCAGGCATTATGGGATACTGGAGGAGGCCAGTTATGGTTATATAATGAACGGCAGCATCTACACTGACACTCTGTCCCTTTAAGTTTGCTGCAAAAAGCTCTAGGCCTCTCATCGAAGTGGTTTTATTTTGTCACCAAAAGAGGGCAGTTTTGTTACCATATGTGGCATTGCAGTGTGTACACCAGCCACGAGTTGCCGACCGAAGGTGGTCAGAAACTGTGTTTTAACCAGATGCAAGCACCATGGCTTAGCTGGCTAAAGCACTTGCCTTGTAAGCAGGAGATCCTGGGTTCAGGTCACTAAGGGAGTGGCTTTTGGGGTACATGGAATTGGCTACTATCAGAAGACAAGATTCAAAGCTAAATGGGCCTTCGGCCTAGCCCAGTGTGGTTTTTCTTATGGTTTAAATTATGCTCAGAGCCACTGATAATAGAGTTATTGAAAGTTTGGGAGATAAGAACTGATAGGACAGTGGTCCAGTCCCCTCGCAGCTGACCCCCTCCCTCTGAGACAGGGGCAGGTCTGAGCTCTCGCACCAAATGCTCATTATGGCTGCCAGAATCTGTGGGCAGTTCAATTAATTTGCATTGAGGGTTGAGTCCTGCTTTGTGCCCAGTGTGTGAGAATGAAAATCCTAAACCGCCCTTTGAAACAACAAAAGCAGCAGGACGTGTTATTGTCCCTGCCCCAAAGCAGACAGACCAATGGAGAAATGCCACTGAGTCCACGGTAATACTCCACTGCCATTTTACCTTTTTTGCTTGCTAAACTCCCTCCCAACCTTGTGGGGTCCCAGACCCCGGTATTGAGCCTGAGCTGAGATGTCTACACTGCAAATTTACCACCCCACGGCCCAAGCCCCAGGAGCCGGAGCTGGCATGGGGCAGCCCTGGATGTTTCATTGCAGTGTGGACATAGCCTAGCATTATGTCTACACTGCCATTAGCACACCCAAGTCACTATTCTCAAACCCTGGGTCAGCTGATTCAGGCTTGTGGGGCTTGTGCGACAGGGTAATAAAATTACAGTATAGACACTTGGGCTTGAACCCAGCCTCTGAGACTCCACAAGGGGTGAGGGTCTCCGAGCCTGGGCTCCAGTCTGAGCCCAAATGTCTACACTGCAGTTTTTAGCCTCACAACCTGAGCCCCAGGAGCCCAAATCAGATCATCCAGGCCAGCCAGGCCACAGGGATTTTATCTCAGTATAGCTGCACTCTCAGGGTACGTCTACATTGCAATGCAAGCCCAGGGTTAGCAGAAGTCATGTCAGCAGCCCCAACACATAAACCTAAACTATGAGGAAAAGACCCACCCACAAATAAGCTGGGCAGTGTCCTTCTCCCTAAGGTTCGTAAGTCCAGCAAAAAAAAAGTCATTTAACATGAGCCATCTCCTCTCTCTACCCCACTCACAGCTGTTGTCCTTAGTCAGTGCAAGCCCAGAGGTGCCTCTGTAGAGCTCATCTGCCATCCTGGGTGGAAAAGGGGGGAAAATAAGAAGGCACCGTACTCACTAAGTTGTCTAGGGACTCACTCACCCCTCCACAGCCACCCTGTCCTAAAGTTGGACTAACACATAAATTTTAGCATGAGAACTCAGGCCCCAGCCCACTTGGCTTTGGAACCAATGTCCCCTGCCTAGCAAGTGCTATTGAATTGAGGGTGAGGAACATGCTATATGCCCAGAGGCTTTTATTCCTCCAGCCTGCAAGGACAGAGGGGCTGTCAGGAAGTTGCCCCTTCAATCCCCCACACACAAAGGCCCTTCTTAGAAAAGGTAAAATCCTGAATTGAAAAAACATCAAAGAAGACTCCAGAAAGACAGATTTTTAAGATATAATGAGTAGTTTATTACCTGACCAGGGACTTGAACCCTCAGATTAAAAGTCTGATACTTTACCAACTGAGCTAGTCAGACTCACAAACAAATACAGCACGTTGGTGCAGAGGAGAAACTAGTCAAGGAAACGAAAGCAGGAAACAAAAGGGGAAACCTGCTGCTCTCTCTGGCCTGGTCAACACTACGAGTTTATGTCACATTAACCCTGCATCCGTCTACACAAAGAAGCCCTTTATATTGATATAAAGGGCTCTTAATACCGGTAGCTGTACTCCTCCTTGATGACGAGTAGTGCTGAAATCAGTATTGCCATGTCAGATCAGGGTTAGTGTGGCTGCAATTTGACGGTATTGGTCTCTGGGCGCTATCCCACAGTGCACCATTGTGACTGCTCTGGACAGCAATCTGAACTCGGATGCACTGGCCAGGTAGACAAGAAAAGCCTCGTGAACTTTTGAATTTCATTTCCTGTTTGCCCAGCGTGGAGCTCTGATCAGCACAGGTGACTATGCAGTCCCAGAATCAAAAAAGAGCTCCAGCATGGACTGTTCGGGAGATACTGAAGCTGATCTCTGTATGGGGAGATGAATCTGTTTTATCAGAACTCCGTTCCAAAAGACGAAATACCAAAACATTTGAAAAAATCTCCAAGGCTATGATGGACAGAGGCCACAATAGGGATTCAACGCAGTGCTGAAACTTAAGGAACTGAGACAAGCGTACCAGAAAGTCAAAGAATGAAATGGACGCTCATGGAGGGAGGGGCGACTGAGGATTGTAGCTATCCCACACTTCCCGCACTCCTCAAAAACCATTTGAATTCTTGGCTGAGTTCCCAAAGCCTGAAGGGTCAAAAACATTGTCGCGGGTTGTTCAGAGTATATGTCGTTCCCCCGCCTCCTGCCCCCATGAAAACAAAGGGAAAAAAATCCTCTTTCACCTTTTTTCAGTGTCACTGTATGTCTACTGGATGCTGCTGGCAGATGTGGTGCTGGAGCACTACACAGCAGCATCCCCTTCCCTTCCCTTGCGGACGGCAGACGGTACAGTAGGACAGGTATCCATTATCGTCGTCCCGTGAGTGCTCCTGACTGGCCTCGGTGAGGTCTGCCGGGGGTGCCTGGACAAAGATGGGAATGACTCCCAGGTTCATTCATAGCAGCTGGAGGCTGCGCTCCCCTCCCCCCTTTGATCCCTGCTTGCAGAAGCAATAAAGTCAGTGTTGTTTCAAATTCCTGCATTCTTTATTACTTCATTACACAAATGGGAGGATAACTGCCATGGTAGCCCAGGAGGGGTAGGGGAGGAGGGAAGCAATGGGTAGGGTTGTTGCAGGGGCACCCACTAGAATGGCATGCAGTGCATCATTTCTGCAGGATCTCTAGGGCTCTGACCCGGAGCGCCCGTTTGCCCCTCTGGTTCTTTAGTAGGCTTGCCTGATAATCTAGGCAGAACTGACTCTCCATTAGACAAAACTTAAAGAAGAGAATGACCTGGGGAGTCATTCCTATTTTTGTCCATAAGCCCGTGGCCGACCCCATCGAGGCCAGCCAGGAGCACCCATGACAGCAGCAGATGGTGCAGTATAACTGGTAACTGTCATTATCAACTTGCAAAGCAGCAGACGGTACAGTAGGGCTGGTAACCATCTTTGCTAACTTGCAAAAAGCAAGGGGATGCTGCTGTGTAGCACTGCAGTACCGCGTCTGTCAGCACTATAAAGAAGACATACGGTGACAGTGAAAAAAGGCTGAACGGGCTCCATGGTTGCTGTGCTATGGCGTCTGCCCGGGCAATCCAGGGAAAAGGGCGCAAAATGATAGTCTGCTGTTGTTTTCATGGAGGGAGGATTGAGTGATGACATTTACCCAGACTCACTCATGACACTATTTTTGCCCCATCAGGCATTGAGATCTCAACCCAGAATTCCAATGGGCAGGGGAGACTGCGGGAACTATGGGACAGTTACCCACAGTGCAACGCTCTGGAAATTGTATAAAGTCGAGGACACAGGCCCATACTAAGCACATTAATTCGGCAGTGTGCGTCCATGTACCAAGGCTAGCATCAATTTCCCTGGCCAGGTCCTTTGGAGGTTTGAGCTACTCCCTGTGGTCACCCCACTCAAGGAGCGTTCGTTCTAGGCAGTAAGCTGGCTAGACAGTAAAACTTCAGATGCTGCTCCCAATGCTACACTCAGTTTTCCCGAAAACTAGTATCTGTAAAATTAGTCTACTTTCTGGCCAGAAGAGACCATTACAGCATCTAATCTGACCCCCTGCATATCACAGGCCTCCTGCATGACACAATAGCTACTTCTGGGGGAAAGGCATCTAGTTTTCATTGAATGACTTCAGGGGATGGAGATTCCACCACTTTCCTTGGTAGCTTGTTCCTGTGGTGAATCATCCTCGCTGTTGACTATTTGGGGCTTAGTTGTAATATGAATTTGTCTCTTTTCACCTTCCAATCATTGGGTCTTGTTATGTATTTCTCTGCTCCATTCAAGAGCCCTTTAATACACAATCTTTTCTCTCCATTAAGGCACTTCAACACTTTAGTGAAGTCACCTTTCAATCTTCTTTTGATAAGCTAAACAGATGGAGCTCTTTCAATAGCTCACTAGAAGGCATTTTTCTCCAGCCCTCAGAACATTTTGGTGGCTTTTTGCTGCCCCAGCTCCAATTTCACAGTATCTTTTTCAAATGAGGACACCAAAACTGGAGACAGTATTCCAATATCAGTCTCACTGATGCCATGTCAACTCCTGTGATGTTATTGACATAATCTGTAACTTTATAGATCACCATTGTGACCACTGTTCTATATTTACAGCCAATATGATAGAAAGATTGTTGTGAAAGGTGTCTATGGAGAGGTTCTGATTGGCTGATTATAATTATGCTATCTCTAGATGTGTATCATTTTTGTAGTTGACTTTATGAATATTGGCTCTATGCTGTCTGTATTCAAACTTGTGCTATGCTTCCGAGGAACACCCCAGCCAGACAAGTTGGTGTCAGTTCTGCCTAGCCTGCTTGATGGCCCATTAAGGACCATCAGCTCTACAATCAACCCATTGAGAGAAGGTAGATATGCCTTGTGGCTCAGCAAAGTATGCAGGGACCTGCCTATGGACAAAATTCAAAGGTTTTTCTATGCCACGTGCTGGATAGAGTGTCCTTGGGACAAAGAAAACAAAGACCACATGGCAAGAGACTGTAAAAGGCTGATGCCTCGTCTCCATCTTGTCTTCAGTCCTACTTCACACCTCTGAAGGGACTTTGCTACAAACGGAAGCTCTGTACAAGGGACTGAATGACCCATCCCAGCTGTGGATGGACTCCAGAGACTTGATTTGAACCTGCAGTTTATTCCATCACTGCTACAAGCCTGAACCAAGAACTTTGCCATTACTGTATGTGAAGGGTTAAAATTCATGTGCATATTATATAACAACCTGGTCTATGGATTGTGCCAGCTCTTTTCCAGACGCAAAGTCCACAGTATAATCAAGGGACCAGAAGCCTAGCAAATAGTGACCAGCTAAAAGAAAGCTGGGTAAACAGAAAGCCTTGCTTGCTAAGATAGGCTTGGTCAGCAAATTGCCAGGTGTTGGAGCTAAGAACTAAAGAATTGTATCTTATTCAGAATTGCAGATTGAACAAAGAATCCCTGTTCCTATTGTGTAAGTCTCTTCTGTAGGGAGACGTTCTTCCCAGAGATCCAACCTTGAGTTTATGAAAAGTTGGCAGATGTCAATATAAGATATGGCATCCTTCCACCTCCCTTCCCAGGGACCAGTGCCTTGCCTTAAGACACACAGAAAACAATCTTTATTGCCATATACTTTCACTGTTTCTTTGCTTTAAACCCTAGGAATGTACCTGGAGGACAATCAAAGGAGTTGCTCCTTTCCTATGGACCTCAAATCAGAATTCAGCATAGATATTTTATACTAATAACATTTTATCAAAGTATTCATGAAATGTTAACTTGCTAACTTGAGACCATATGTGGAGACATTATGTAACCTGTTAACCTTTGGCTACTGTGCTTATCATGTCTTGCTGCAAAACCTATCCCAGAGTTTGGAACTCCCTACCCCTTCTCTTTCCCCCACCCATGGAAAATCTATATATTCTATTGTAATCAAGTAACAGTGTCTCTGAGCCTAATAAGCAAGGTGACACTCTGCCAGTTCTGTGTGTAATAAACTCCTATTCTTGCCCTCTACATGGTGGAGATTTATGTCCTTCACAGACACCTGCTGAACAAAGAGGAGATTCAGCATCCAGCTTGGCTGAATGTGTCTTCTCTCCCCACAGCTTGGTGATCTTCTGAGGAA
Organism: Gopherus flavomarginatus; assembly: GCF_025201925.1. Taxonomy (NCBI): domain Eukaryota; kingdom Metazoa; phylum Chordata; order Testudines; family Testudinidae; genus Gopherus; species Gopherus flavomarginatus. The sequence continues at coordinate 49,440,412 of NC_066624.1, forward strand.
ATGGAGAAGACTGCTTTTGCCTAGCTGCACATTGCTTGCAAAAGAAACAAGTCTTTTTGGTGGCAAGTGTTGAAAGGAGCCATTAGACAAATGTGGAGACAGGAAAAATGTCCCCCAACTCAACTGGCATCTGTGGATGCTGAAGTCACAACATAAAGTGCTAAACAGTATATGAGCACAGGCTGGTGTCAGAAGAGTCTCTACCAAAGCCTTTTCCACCAGCAGGGGCCTCTCTGTGCGCAGAACTCCTGGTAGTGTGATGGCTGCAGGCAGTGGAGAACTCTATTTTGGCATCTCTTTGTCAGTGAACATCTACAGAGGCTGTTTAAAGGTCTTTAGATAGTGATCTTTGGGAAGAGCTGGCTGAAGTGTCTTCCTAGTAACCAGAAGATCCTGGCTTGGCCTGCCAGTTCTTCCCTGCAAGTCTTGAGGGAAATGGGGAATGTCTGTAGTTTGGAATTTGCAGGTGTTGTCATGGACCATCAAAGGGAACAGTTGCAAGTATTTTCGCAAGGCAGGCACCATGGCTTGGGTGGCTAAAGCACCTGTCTAGTAAACAGGAGATCCTGGATTCAACTCCCAGTAGTACCTTGTTCTACGGGTTTTGTCTCCTCTGCTCACATTTTCCTGTGTCTTTCTAGGAAACAGAAGAGACCTCCCTTGGTATCCAAGTCATTGCTTGCTAAGGAAAAGGCTTCTTTGGAGAGAAACATTGGAAAGAATCAAATCACAAGCCTGGAGTTGATGAAAAGGCTGCTGTGACTGGCATTGGCATGGTGGTTGCTTTGACTGCAATTGCTGCAACACAAAAGCCTGCACCACACGTCCTTGTGATTCGCTGGGGATATCCACACACAGATGTCATGTCATCTTCCTTTTGATTGTCACTGATGAAAAATGGAGCACCTGGGAGAAAAGTCCCAGAGGCACTTGCCAGGTAAAGTAGAGGTTAGAGATGCAGCACCCAGTGGTGCGTGGCCAAATCTGTCCACTCCTCCCACTTTTTGGTCAATCTTTTGAAGAAGCAGAGAAGACTGCCTCTCCCTTGCAGTGCAAATGCTTCCAAAAGAAACCGGTCATTTTTTCTGACAAGTGTTGGAAGAGGCACCTAAGAAATGTGGAGACAAGGAAAAGGTCATCGTAACTCAACTTGCATCCATGACTCTTGAGGCCACAACGCAGAGCACTGAACGACCACAGCTGGGGACAGAAGGGCCTTTTTCAAAGGCATTTTCCACTAGCAGGGTCTTCTCTGTTCACAGAATTTCTGATAGTTTGATGTCTGCTGGCACTGGAGATCACTATTTTGGCATCTCTCTCTCTGTCCCAGTGAGCACCCGCTGTGGTTGTTGAAAGTCTGTGATGGGATCTATGGGATGCAGCTGAACAGTGGGACCCCTGAGCCCTTTGTCCCACCACCTGGGCTCCCTCTCACACATGTGATGCTGAGACAAGCTGTGAATCTCTGGCAGATATTGCACTTACACAGACATCCGTAGGTAGGGACACAGCCAACTGAATTACATGAATGCTTCTGCAGCCACTCATAACACTAATGATAGAAAGTAGCCCCCCCCTACAGCTCTGCAGCCTTGCACCCCTGGATCATACCATCTTGCCTTAATCAGAAGCCTGATCAGTGTGAGTTTATTACACAGGGTCCACCCCTCCCTCACTGTGAATAATACATGAACCAGCCTTGTAATGGAGCTGAGATTTCCCAAGAAATTCAAGCAAAATGCACCAGTTTAAGTAGAGCATAAAACAGATTTATTAACTACAGAAAGATGGAGTTTTAAGGATTATAAGTGGTAGGAATAAAAGATCAAAGTAAATTACCATGGAAATTAAAGATAAATTCACAATCTAAACTTTACACCTTATTACACTAGGGCGTAGTTTAGTTATGCACACAGGAAGGCTTAATGCTCGAGCTGCTGCACATGCTGGGCAGGCTTAAGGTCGGGCTCCTCATGGCAGGAGAGAAGAAGACTCGGCCCCTGGAGGGGCAGGCTGGGGCTTCCTGGATCCGATTTGCTCACATCCAGCGCCCTGCCCCCACTCCCAAGTCATCCATGGCGCCCCCAGGTCGGCCAGAATGGAGCAGCAGTTTTCACTGCCCTACGTCCACTTATGGCTTACAGGCAACTCCCAGACTCACCACAGTCCACCATCTCGGCCAGAAAGGAGCCCACTCAGCCTCACAATTGCTGCTTTTCCTTTTCCCCAGAACCCCGCTTCTCCTGGGCTGCAAGGAGCCATCCCTGGGATGCCAACAGGCAGCCACAGGGGTCCGTCTCCCAGCAGCCAACCGCACCTCCATGGGTTCAGCCCTCAGAAGGGCAGGTGGGGGTTTCCTGGATCCCAGTTGCTCACAGCCAGCCCAGCCTCCACCTCTAAAACCATCAGTCATGCCCCCAGGTTGGCCATAAAGTAGCCGCCATTCTCCACTTGGACTCATTGCTTGTTTTCCTTTCACCCAGAACCTCCCTTCTTCTCCTGGGCTGCAAGTAGCCACTCCTGGGAAGCCAAGAGGCAGGCACAGGATTCTACCTCCCAGCAGCCAACCACACCTCCCCAGGCTTTGCAGAATGAAGGGTGGTGCTCTACTAACCCCACTTTGCCACACAGCTTCTTCCGTGCCTTCCTCAGCTCAACTTTCCTCTATTGCCCCATTCCTGCCTCACTTCCTCCTTTGGCCAGTCACGCAAAGGAGCCCAGCAGGAAGTGAGAGCCTCTATAGGCCAACCTCCAACAGCAGATTTTTCCAAGCCACAAGCCTCCAAATGGTGACTGGCCTAACTACTCTAGGTTCTCCAGCCTGACACCAAGGTGCTTTCTCCACTGCTGTCAGCATCCTCTGTCATGCAGGGGTTGGAGTTATCCCAGGGACAGGCCAATAGGAGGAGTGCCCTTTCTGAATAACAAGGGGATCTGGGAAAAGGAAGCCAGCATGTTTCTGCCTGGTTTTGAATCAGGGACCTTTTGCGTGTTAGGCAAATGTGTTAACCACTACACTACAGAAACTCCACCTACTGGGTTGTTGCTCACTCTGGCACAGACCGATGGACAAATCTAGAGAATGTGGTGGTAGCCCCTCGATAGGTCAGCTGGCAGGGCAGAGGACTGGAGCCAGCACTCAGGAAGTCGTCCTTACCTCGCCCGTGTGACTCCAGCTTGAGGGAGAGCCTCTTTTTCTTCTCCTTGCTGACAAAGAGCAAGAGAAGAATGAAAGGTAGGGTGGGCCAACTCGGTGCAGAAGCCCATGCTGTCTTTTCCTGCTGCATAGCCTGAAATGAGGGATTCGTGGCAGTGAAAGGAACTGCTGCACTCTCAGAAAACATCCCGCCCGTGCATAAAGGAGGATAGAAGAGCCTGTTAGTCTAGCACACTCCCAACTGAACTGTTTCAGCAGCTGCTAGGTTTCTTTTTGGCCTGTTACTTTTCTGTCTGGGATGTTGTTGTCAGCTGTGGCACAGAAAAAGGACGTCATTGCGAGCTACCCATGAAGATAAGATTAATTTTTGCCTTCCTTGCTCGGCTTTACTTGCTTCCTCACCCTATTCCTGCCTTAGTTCCTGTGTTACCTGAAGGCAACGGGGGCCCAGCAGTACGAAGAAGAAGTTAGACAGCTAGACCCTGGTGGCAAAAGTTCTACCACCGCTTGCCACCCCACTCTCTTCTCCCAGCTTCACATATTGACCGCCAGGGACTTGGTGCCCAGCAGCGCAACGGAAGGCAGTGGACAGAGCCACCCTCGCCTTGAAGCTCTGGCTCATTAAACCGTATCTTCAGTCGCTGATGGCCAATGAGAGACCAACAGCGCTTGCTATTTTAGCACTTGAAAATGCCATTGGTCAGTCACTGGATCTCTTTAATGCTGTTACATAACAAATGAAAATAGAATCTCAGTGTGACATTCTGTACCTTTGGGGGAGTGTGCTGTAACCCCCATATTCCTCATTTTCATATAATCATGATCTTATATACAGAGCATGCCTTGTAAGGTATCAGGGGAAAGGATATGATCTGCTGAAAGTCATTTCTCTACCCATAGATGTTTACCATTCATGCATATGAAGTTATGAGAATTGTGCAGTGTGGTTATCACTATT
>NC_066624.1:49444626-49517724 GCF_025201925.1 Gopherus flavomarginatus
CCTCCACAAACTGCCTCCTGGGGGTGACAACCCATCACGCCCTACACTACACAAGTCTCAGCAGGTTTGTCACATGCTGTCCCCTCCCTTTCTCCACCCGAGATATTTCCTGCTTCCCACCACCTCTAGCAATTCCCACCCTCTTATGCATTTACTGCTCCTCAACCTCCAAGCAGAGCCCGCCACCCTGATAATCTCTTACCTGAGCCAGCTCCATTGCAGCCATTTCCTTGCCCCTGGGAGGACGAGATGATCTGCAGCGAAACATGGATGTTATTCTCTGGCCTGCCGGGTGAAAAGGGCAAGGTGTGAGAATTCAGACTAGGCTTTTGTCCATTCCCCAAGCCGATTCCCCCCAGCTTTTCCCCTGCTAATGCACATTCTAGGTTCTAGCACACTGTGAAGCACAGAGTGACCTTATTCCAGTACAGGCCTACCCCCCTCCCACCAGGGTGTAACCCTCTGACACATGGGGAAACCCTCCCAGTAACAGTCTCTCTCTTACACGTATCAAGTTTGTGGACAACACCAAGCTGGGAGGGGTTGTAAGTGCTTTGGAGGATTGGATTAAAATTCAAAATGATCTGGAAAAACGGGAGAAATGATCTGAAGTATATAGGATCAAATTCAGTAGAGACAAGTGCAAAGTACTCCACGTTGGAAGGAACAATCGGAGGCCAGAGAAGAGCAGAAACAAAGGAGTCACTTTGGGGGATTCTCCCTGTCATTGTCCCCAAGGCAGCTGTCTCAGCTTTACAAAGGTGTTTCATGTTCCAGCCTTTATACAGTCTCTCCTGGGAGTGCCCCTTTCATGGACTGGGCCTAGTTTTAGTTTTTGGTAGTTAACTATCTTGGTTTATTGTTCATCTAACCAGTATGTGTGGATTGAAGTGTGTTGGAAACTCTGTTTGGGATAACAAGCTGGTGTATGTTATTTTCCGCTGATGAAATGACAGACTTCATATGAGCTTGGGTCGTTCAGTAGCGTGCTGGACAGTGCAAGATGCACATTTCTGGGGCAAAGTTGGGCACTTGAGAATTTGCTGGTTTTCTCCTGAGGTGTAATTCATGAGTGGCTGTCTAGCAGCACTCAATACTGTGTAGCTGGGAGTGAGTTACATGCTGGAGACTGTGTGTTAATTGGCCAACAGGGGCTGTTCTCGCGGGTAAAGAGTGGAAAAGGCACCCCAGGCCGGAGAACTGAGGGGACACAGCTATTTAACAGTCCAGATTGTACTCTGGGTAACATCACAGACACTCATTGTGACAGAGCCTCTTACAACACAGAGAAAGTAAATCCATGTCCCAGAAATCGAAGACTCCAGAAAGAGGGCAAGTGTCCCTGGCACTGCTTCTTGCTGACAGAGAGCTTCAGAGACAGTGCGAGAATCCTGGGGAAGCTGGGAACAGGAAGCATGGGCTGGCGGGGTTCGGTGGAGAAAGGGAACAGGAAGGGCAGGGATATTACTGAATCCAGGATCTCAGCAGTACTAGATGACAGGATAGCACATAGTGCAGCCCATTGGAAAACACAATCCCAACTATACATACAAAATGATGGGGTCTAAATTAGTTGTTTCCACTCAAGAGATGGATCTTGGAGTCACTGTGGATAGTTCTCTGAAAACATCCACTCAATGTGCAGCAGCAGTGAAAAAAAGTGAACAATGTAGGAAATAATTAAGAAAGTGATAGCTATGACAGAATATCTCATAGATCATATTTGTAAAAACAGCAAATAAATCCATGATACACCCACATCTTGAATACTGCATGCACATGTCACCCCATCTCAAAAATAGATATATTGGAATTGGAAAAGGTTCAGAAAAGGGCAACAAAAATGGTTAGGGGTATGAGACAGTTATGCCAGACCTAACCCCCAGTTTCACTTGAGCAAACAGAAGATATTTGACACTGTGCAATACGGCTCCTGTGCTCTGTTCCCAAAGTGTTCTGCAGCAGAGGAGGGTCTCTGGTATTATGTGTGTCACTGGCCTATTGGGGTGATGCTGAAACAGGACAGGGTACAGATGGCATTGTGGGGGTGGCGTGAATCTTCACTCTTCATTTCCCTTTCCAAGAACAGAAGGGACAGGAACCCTTACCCAGCGAGGTCACAGTCTCATAGTTCTCCTGTATGACATCCCAGTAGAGGGCTCTCTGAGTGGGGTCCAGCAGAGCCCACTCTTCCCTGGTGAAATACATAGTCATCTCCGTGAAGGTCACCAGCCCCTGAAAGAGTAAGAGTCCAACACTAAGGACTTGCTGCCCCATTCACAGCCCCACTATTTGTGGCAGAGAAGAGTGAATCAAATGGAAGCTCTGGGTGGATCATAGTCAGGAGAGTCCCACCTCGACCTGGCTTAGAGTATCCAGCAAATGCCAGGGTGAGGGGATGAAGAGAGAGCCCCTTATCTCTCCCAGCATATCCATCACCCCCCTACTAGCCACTGACTGATACAGGAGATGGAGCCCCTAGCAGGGTCCAGGGAGAGCTCGCTGGTAGGATGCCCAACACCCTCCTCATTGTGAGGAGCTTGATATAAAGGTAGAGGCAGCTCCAATAAGCCTGACTCACGGGTGTCCCCTTTATATCTCACAGCATCTGATGGTTAATGAGGTCAGGCTCCAGCACTAGGAGTCTGGTCAGTTTGACTAGCTCCATGTAGGTGGGTTATATTCTCTCTTCACAAATTAGGGCATTTCCACCTCCAAACCTCCTGGGTCTGTTCCTAGAATCTAGGCCACTTAGTAAATAACTCCCAGCAGGTCTGCCACACCCTGGCCTCCTCCTTTCCGCACGCTGTGAATTTCCTGCCCCGCTCCAACCTCCAAACCAGACTCTGCAAACCTTCCCACCTCTGGTGTATTTGCTCTCCCTTTCCTCCAGCAGGAACCCACCAGCAACCCCCCGATAATCTCTACCTGGACTGACTCCACTGCAGCCATTTCTCTTCCCTGTCCCACGCCAGGCTGGGATGAGCTGGAGCAAAACATTCTGCAGCCTGTCTGGGGGAGAAGGGCAGTTGTGGGCGTTTCACAACCGGTTATAGTTAATTTCACATCACAATTGCCCCAGGCCCTTTCCCTGCAGACAGACACCCTAGATTCTGTCATGCTGGGAAATGCTCAATTTGTTTCTTACAATTTAGACCTGGCCCCTCCTGCCAGGCTAAGTCCACAGACACATTTTTAACCTCCCTTCTCTCTCCCCTCACCCCTTCTCTGAACACAAGGCTAGAAAAGAGCAGAACCAAAGGAGTCACTGTGGGGGATTCCCTCAGACACTGACCCCACGGCAGCCACACCCCAGCAGGGGGAATATGGAGTCAGGAACTGGCTTTTGCTCTGTCTGATCCTTGTTTTGTTCACTGGAAAGTGCTTCTGCCCCAGGATGCAGCAATACATGTGTCTGGGTGGACTAGAGAGCTGGAAATCTCTCCCCCACATTCATTTCTCCCACTGCCCCTTTCAGTCTCTCCTTCCCCTGTCCTCTCTCCCTGCCCCTCTGGCTGGGACAGTCCCATTCCTGGGGGCTTTGCTCTCCCATGGCTGGATTTCCTCCTGGCAACCGCTAATGGGAGGAGAAATGAGGTGGTGTTGTTTGTGCAGAGTCACTTTCTTGCCAGACCCTAGGACATTCCCTGAGGTCTTTCAGTTACCTGGAGACTCTGGCTCAGAATTTAGTAGTAACAGGGCCCAGGACTGCCCTAGGGGGCTAGGACCAGCTGCAGAAAGTCATCCCCTGGGCCGGGCAGAGAAGAAGCTTTAATTAAGGTCACTTCCCAGCACAGAGCCCCACTGGGGGCGCAGCAGCTGCCAAGCCTGGTCTCCCAGATCACAATGGAGGTTGCAGCATCTGACCCAGGAAGCTGAACCCCAATATCCTGAGCAGAGAGGGACAGAGTGTTTCAGCAGCTTCCCTCCTTTAGCTCTCTGGGGAGAGCAGCTAATGGGAGCCCCTCCTCACAGGGAGAATGGCTGATCTCATTTGACCCACTGTCCATCTGGAATCACTCCTTGTCTTTCCATACAGTGACTCTGGATTAACAACGGTCTCAATGACACCGGATTTCAGAAAGAATGAGTTCAGAACGCTGTGGAAAAGACCATCGTGTGGCAGTGCTGACTCCCTTCCCACCTCCCTCACCCCCGCAGACCTAGGACAAAGACTGGGGGCAAAAACTTTCCAAACGGAACCGAAAGTTCCTGCAGTTTTCAAGAGGAGAAAAGTAAATTCTGTGATTTCACACTAACAGTGTTTGCTAAGTGGACAGAAAGTTATCACAGTGACAGGGCACGTGACTGGGGAATGGACTTGGTGACCTGGTGACTAGGAGCCAGGACTCTGGTACAAGTTGACCAGAGAGAAGGATCATGGTTAGCAGCAGCCCCCAGACACCCCTAGTACCCAGAGCCCAGACCCCCCAGCCAGGGGCCACAGACACCCCCCAGCCAGGATCCAATCAGATATTCCCTGGGACGCAGCCCCCAGAGTCCCTGGCCAGGGACCCCAGATACCCCTCAAAGCCCCACCGGCCAGAGAACCCCCACCACACCATGATTGCCAGGTTGGGAATCCCAAAGGGTTCCCCCCACCAAGAGCCCCCAGCAGCCAGGGACCCCCTCAAGGGACCCCCCACCACTGGGAACTCAGTCCCTCACTGCCTGCCTAGGAACTTCCCCACCCTCCAGAACAATCTACCCTGACATTTGCCTGGGAACCCCTCCTCTCCCCAGTGTTACCCCCTGATGATTTACAGTGTGACCCATCACTCTGCTTCCCTGGCATGCCCTCACCTAGTGCCAGGGATCCCCTCCCCCAGCTCTGTGCATTGGTCATGGCAACAAAACCAGGAACCAGCGGGGGAAGCACAGACAGAGCCCCTGGCACAGAACCAGGCTCCCTCTAACCCTCTGTCCCTCCTCCCCAAGAGACACCCACCCCCACTGTTCTGCAGCCACCAGGCCCCCAGCGATACCCACCTCCAGGACCCATAGCCTCAGGGATGGGCACATCAGAACCACCACCCCCGAAAACCCCAAACCTCCACAACCCACCAACCTGACTAGGGTACCCCCTGCCCAGCCACCCAGAGGCCTCCCCCTACCACAATGCCCCTTCAGCTGCAATCTCCCCACACAGACACCTTCCCTGCCCCTGCAAGTGTTACCTCACAGAGTGGGAGAAGTGGCTAAAAAGTTAACACCACCTCCTGCTGGCCAGTCACACAGGCAGAGGGAGCCTGGGGAGTGCTTCTTTAACAGGAGAATGGAAGGCCTGGAGGGCAAGAAAGATCCACGGGCTGTCACTAGCAAATAATGGCCACCATGGATCCACCCCAGAGGCGGCTGCATCTTAGCACATTGGGAAACAACCCATCATATTCAATTAGAAATAAAACAACTAGAGAGAAGTGGGGCAAATGTTTGGGGTATTTTATATCAATCTTTGAGACACGCAGAGAGAACCCTGTCACAAACGACATTTGATAACATGAGAGAAAACCACGAAGATCGGAGGGGATTTGATGTTGCTATTAAATAACTAGTGGAAAAGGGGGACTGTTGGACTGGATTTTATATGACTGTCCAATACATAAACAGAATGTGATGGTCCTCCCCGGCCACGGGGCAACCATTCACGTGAGCAGCTCAGAGCCCTTTGAGGAGCTGATTTAAGGGCGGGGGGGGAGCTGGAAGGCTCCCTGGACAATGGAAGGGGGCCGCAGGGGAATTGGCAAATGGAGTCTGGGCAGTCTCTATGGGGGATGTGCTCCTCCCTTCCCTTCCCTGCCCTGGCAGAGAACGGGAACCTCATCCCATCCCACTCCAGTGGGAGCCATGTTCTGGGGAATGACCCAGGGCAACAATTTCCCACCCAAACAAGGACAAGTCGCTGCAGATAAAATGGGTGGGAAAATCCACCCCCCATCAGAGAGATTTTAAATTGACATTTGAGAAGTATGGAGAGAAAAGGGAAAATCAGAGGCAATTAGAGTGCTGATCATTGGTGGGGGAGGAGGAGAATCTCCCTGGATTTTATAGCCACGTGTGATAATGAAAAGGGGAAATCTTGAGAGAATGTGTGTGTGGGAGGAAGTGGCAAAAACAGGGACAGGATCCAGTTAACTCACCTCCCTCCCACCCCGGGAATGTGCTGGCTGCACAGAGACATATCTACCCCCCCCCACCCCAGTGACCTCCACCCCCTGCAACTCCGGTTTCTCCTCCCCCCTCGACACCTCCGCCCTCAAACCAAACGGGGGGGCTCTGCCAGCGCCTCCCCCTGAGCTCAACTCCTGCTCCTCCCCCCAGCCCGGATTGTGCCCTTTAGCCCCCCACGAATCCTGCCTCCAGCTGCCTGACCCCGCCCCCCCGCCCATCAATTTCCTGCTCTGCGCCCGCCCCTCCCACGCTCCCTATTACTCCCCCTCCCCACTCCAGCCCTGCCCCCAGCGGATCGTTACTGCTGGTCCGAGCAGGGGTAAGGGCAGCGGCTTCAGCGGCTGTTACTGGGTATGCGCAGTGCCCGGGAGTAGCACATTGCTATGGGGAGGGATTTAATACACCGCCCCCCCACCCCGCCTGGCCCGGGGTCCGCCCCTCCCCCCCACACGACGGCCGGGCCCCGGGCCCCCCATCACAGCGAGGCGTGCGGGCGGATCCTCCTGCAGCTCCACTGGGGCCGAGGCGCGTTCAAGGCTTCTCCCAGGCTCCCTGGGGCAGAGTCACTTTCCTGCCCCCAGCGCCTCTCATTCCCCGGGGGCTCCGGGTCACAATGTCCCACCGCCCTTCCCCTTCCTGCAGCTCTGGCTTCTCCCCTCCCGCCCCCGACAGCCACACCAAGGGGAGCCCCCTGCCCCAGTCTCTGACCACACATGGATCCCAGCCGGGCCGGGGGAAGATCCTGGCTGCAGCTGAGAACAGCGGCTCCGCTCCGGCTCGGGCAGCTCCAGCGCTGCTGGCAGCAGGTGGAGAACCAGGAAGCAGCTGTTCAGCCCGGGCTCCGCGTCACAATGTGCCAGAGACCAGCCCCCAGGGGCTGCCCAGCCCCTGAGCTGAGCCAGAACACCGCCCCCAGGAGCTGCCCCGGCCCTGGGCTGTGCCAGAGCCCCACCCCAGGAGCTGCCCCGCCCCCGGGCTGTTCCAGAGCCCCGCCCCGAGGAGCTGCCCCGCCCCTGAGCTGAGCCAGAGTACCGCCCACAGGAACTGCCCCGGCCCCGGGCTGTGCCAGAGCCTCACCCCCAGGAGCTGCCCCGCCCCTGAGCTGAGCCAGAGCCCCGCCCCCAGGAGCTGCCCTGCCAATGGGCTGTGCCAGAGCCCCGCCCCCAGGAGCTGCCACGACCCCGGGCTGTGCGAGAGCCCCACTCCCAGGAGCTGCCCTGCCCATGGGCTGTGCCAGAGCCCCGCCCCCAGGAGCTGCTCCGCCCCTGCTCTGTGCTGGAGCCCCGCCCCGAGGAGCTGCCCCTCCCCCGAGCTGAGCCAGAGCCCCGCCCCCAGGAGCTGCCCGGCACCTGGGATGTGTCAGAGCCCCGCCCCCTGGAATTTCCCCATGTTGTGTCTCTGAGCTTTGTTCTCCTGCCGCCTTCCTCCCAGCACCCCCTGCTCTCTTCCTGTGTCTGCAAACACCCCCCCTCCCCCGGGGCCGGCTGCAGTGCTCGCTGAGGCTGACTCCAGTGGCTGAAGTTGCCTCCATCTCTGCTTCACCTGGAGGGGGAGAGACAAAGAGAGGAGATGGTCCCAGGGTGTGAAACCAGAATCAGGGGGCAAGGAAAGAAGGACTGTTTGGAAAGGTGGGTTTTTTATGTGTGGGGGGGTGAGCCAGAGGGATTCAGAAGAAGTTGGGCAGCAGAGGCTCAGGGAAATTGAGGGAAACCTCCTGGGTGTCTCAGTGTTGCCCAGGGTTTGTACAGCACCTTGCATAATATGGAGTCTGATCTCAGTCATGGTCTGTGCAGCACCTGGGAGCCCTGATGTCTGTCTCCTGATCACAGGCTCTGGGAATGGAGAGAGGGAAACCTCAGCACCTGAAGGTTAATGCAGCCCTGTGTGCAACCCCTGCTAGGGTGATCCGACAGCAAATGTGAAAAATTGGGATGGGGGTGGGGTTAATAGGCACCTATATAAGAAAAAGACCCAAAAATCGGGACATCTAGTCATGCTAGTCCCTGCTGTTCTCATAAGGGGTCGGCTTAGAGAGGGTTTGGCTACACTTGCAGCTGTCCAGCACTGGGAGTTAAAGCTGTCTTCCTACAGCTGTTTAGGGAAAGCGCTGCAGTGTGGACACACTGACAGCTACCAGCACTCTGTCTTGGCCACATTTGCAGCGCTGTTGGGAGTGGTGCATTATGGGCAGCTATCCCAGCATTCAAGTGGCTGCAATATGCTTTTCAAAGGAGGAGGGTGGGGTGGAGTGTGACACGGAGCGTGGGGGAGACAGAGCGAGTGGATTTTTGGAGCTGACACTGTGTCAGTTCCCTTCCTGGCAAGTTCAAGCCTCCTCCACCACCCCTCTTTCATTCACTAAATGCAAATAGCCGCCTTTGTTTTTTTCCTCACAGACCAGATAAGCCGCTGATCCAAAACAGACCCCCCAACCCGTGCCCACCCGGCTGCTTCTCTCCTCAAGCAAACACCAGCTGTGGGTGTTCCAAAGGGATCCCCCTGCCTCTGCTCATTCACTGCAAACAGTAACTGTGTTTGGTTTTTAGATAAGCAGCTCCGGGAGCCTTGAGCTCACAACAAAACAAACAGAGGCATCACACCAAAACAAAGAGCGTTATCTCTACTTAAAAGCATTATGGGAAGGTTCGGAGGTCAGTGACAGCGTAGTAAGATTAATCACTGTTTACTGGCACCCCAGCGCTGCATCACCAGCTCTGTTCTCTTTATTCCTCTCGTCGAGGTGGAGCACATGCAGCACTGTAGCCAGGGAGATACAGCGCTGTATGTGCCTTGCCAGTGTGGACGGGGAGTAAGTTACAGCGCTGTAAAGCCACCACCTGCACTGTAACTCTCCAGTGTAGCCAAGGCCTGAGTTGTAGCAATAATAGCAACCAAGAATCCGGTGGCACTTTATAGACTAACAGACGTATTGGAGCATGAGCTGTCGTGGGTGAATACCCACTTCGTCAGATGCAACAATAGTCCCATATGGGCTAGTGGTCAGGATTCCTGGTTTTCACCCAGGTGGCCTGGGTTCAACTTCTGGTGTGGGAAGAGTGCAGAGCTTTTGCCCAGAGTGGAGGCAGGAAATGAAAGGAATAGGAAGGGATCCTGCCAGCAGTGGAGTTAGACAGTGTAGGGAGGGGACCCCAGAAGTCGGGGTGGGGCAGTGGTTTGGGGGGAGATGAGGGAAGGATCCCAGCAGTGCGGGAAGTTGACAACCTGGAGAGCACAGGCCTGGAATGGGGACCTGGAAGAGTGAATGTGTCCCTCTAAACCCATCAACTGCAGACTAGGCAGGCTTGGAAGAATTGTGTATTTGTTGGTAAATGTCAATTTCTGTGTAAACACACAACCCAATGGCAAAATATTTCCATCAATAATCATCAAAATTGACAGATGGGCAAAGTAAGAAACATGCTGCTTGAGAACTTATCATGTTGTAGGAGCAGCAGTGATCTGTATGCTCTGTATAACCTGTATGCTCAAAAGGTCTGTTAAACTCCCCCAGCTTGTGTCCTTTCCCTCTTTGAATTCCTGTGAAGTGGCTTTCCCACTCTCCTTTGTACCTCCAGTGAATGCCTTTCACCCGGCCCATCTGGCCAGTGGTTCGCTGTGTTACATTCTATTGCACCTCAGGGAGACTGATCTTCATTGCACCGTCCATCCCTGCGCTGTGGGACACTTACCTTAAAGGATCCTGACATCTCCACTGCCAGGCCTGTCCTGGGAGCGTGAGTATGAGTGTGACACCCTCCCTCATCCCTTCTTTCGAGCTTAGCTATCAAGCTAATAAATTTGCTGCTTTCTGCCAAACTCTGGAGAGGAGGGGCATTATTAGTTCTCTCTAGGCTTACTAACTGACCCAATTTTGGGTAACACAACCAACATTGTTTGATCTGTTATTGTACCAAAGGGAGAGATGGCTTTCTATAAAGGAGGGTAAAGACTAAATGCCTCTGATGAGAATGGGATTTGAACCCATGCAGCCAGAGCATAATGGGGTAGCAGTCCATCACCTTAACCACTCGGTCACCTCATCTGAGCTGTCAAAAAACGGACAGGAGGAGAAATCTAAGGCCGGCAGAGACAGGGACACGAAGGAGTCTTTAAATACTAAGCATAAACAGGGTCTGAATGAGCTCCCCTCTCTCACCTAGTGAGGAGCTGGGGAAAGACTTCAGGAACAGACCGTGTTTGCATAGACACACCTACTCTGCCTAGCTATGCAGCATGATGGGGCCGCTTCCCCAAAATGACCAGTTTGGGATGGTCTTTGGTTACAAATCACTTTAGGATTGAGTGGAATGAAATGTTATTCTCCTTCCTGTATGAGTGAAGGGCTGCAGAACATACCTAGTCCGTCCTGATGGAGGGGTAGGTGAGTGAGGAATAGCTTTTATTGGACTGCAGAGAAGTGATTGAGGACGTCACCCTAAACCAGTGGTCCCCAAGCATTTCACATTGTGCCCTCTTAGCCATGGCTGTGGCCCCTCAGAAGCCACGGTCAAGAACCGGGGCTGGGAGGAGTGGGTCTGTTGCTTGCTGGGGAGTTGGGTGCGGACAGAGGTAAAGGGGTCGACGCCGGGCTGGGAGCCAGAGTCTCAGGCTGAGGGTGGGGTTGGGGAAGAGCTGTTTCAGAGTGGTGCTCCCTCCCTGCCCTCTATGTGGGCTGGCTCAGGTCCTGAGGTGCCCCCATAAATGTTCCTCTGTGTCCCCCTAGGAGTCGCACCCCACATTATGGGGACCACTGAACCCTACTTGCTAAGCCGGGGCTAGTGTTGCCAAACCCCCGGGAAAGGGAAAACAAGTGTGGGGGCTCCAGCACCAGAACCATGCCCCTACCTTCTGTCTGTGGCTCTACCCCCTTCCACCCATGGCCCCATCCACTGTCACTTCTGTTCCACCCCTTCCCCCACCAGCCCCACCCTATCACTCCTTTACCCCTGCCCCGCTGTGGCCCTGAGACCAGAGAAGCTCTGTGCCCCTGCTGCAGCCCCCGGGCTGTAGCAGGGAGTGGGAGCTCATCCAGCCCTGGGGCTGACATAGGGGAGACTTTTCCAGGGGGACCTAACTTGGCCGGGGCCCCTGATCATGGGCCCCACTGTCCCCTTGGCAGTGCAAGTTTTGGGGAGGCTGAGCCCCCTTCTCATAAACAGATAGCTAAGGGTTAATGTTCTTTTACCTATAAAGGGGTAACACCAGTAACCTAAAACACCTGACCAGAGGACCAATCAGGAAACAAGAGTTTTTCAAATCTGGGTGGAGGGAAGTTTGTGTGTGAGTTCTTTGTTATTTGTCTTGTGTCTGTGCCGTCTCGGCTATGAGAGTGATTTTTCTATCTCCTGCCTTTCTAATCTTCTGTTTCCAAGTTGTAAGTACAAAGATAATAAGACAATAAGTTTATATTGTTTTTTTGTATTTACATGTGTGTAGTTGCTGGAATGTTTAAATTGTATTCTTTTTGGGTAAGGCTGTTTATTCATTTTTTTCTTTTAAGCAAATAACTCTGTATTTGTCACCTTAATACAGAGAGACCTTTTTTATGTCCTTTTCTTTCTTTTTATATAAAGCTTTCTTTTTAAGACCTGTTGGATTTTTTCTTTAGTGGGGACTCCAGGGAATTGAGTCTGCAGCTCACCAGGGAATTGGTGGGAGGAAGAAGTCTGGGGGAAAATCTCGCTGTGTTAGATTTACTAGCCTGACTTTGCATACCCTCGGGGTAAGGGGGAAGAGAGATTAGCTATCTTGGTACTTCTATTTCCAGGACTGGAAACAGGGAGGGGGGAGTCCCTCTGTTTAGATTCACGGAGCTTGCTTCTGTATATCTCTCCAGGAACCCAGGGAGGGAACACCTGGAGGGGAGGAGGGGGAAGGGAAATGGTTTATTCCCTTTTGTTGTGAGACTCAAGGCATCTGAGTCTGGGGGTCCCCCGGGGAAGGTTTTGGGGAGACCACAGTGAGCCAGGCACTGTATAAATCCCTGGCTGGTGGCAGCTTTACCAGGTCCAAGCTGGTAACTAAGCTTGGAGTTTTTCATGCTAACACCCATATTTTGGACGCTAAGGTCCAAATCTGGGAAAAAATGTTATGACACCCCTCCCCCGTGAGCCTCCATTACGAGCCGCCCAGGTTACCACTGCTCAGTGTGTGGCCAGTCTCTGTGTTTTCTGCTGCTCGTTCTGGGGAGCCTGGCCGGCCTTAGGGGTGGTGCCCCCTGATAGCCGCCCAAGGCTCCAGGGGTCAAAGGACACCGTGTGGCAGTGCAAAGGTGCTCACTGCTCTCCCCTGCCCCAATGCTCCTCCATGGGTCCATAGAGGTTTGAGGGGAGTAAGGAGCAACCCTATGTGCTCCATGCGTCCTGGTCACTTTTCCCACTTGGGCTGTTCTGTTAGGGGAGAATCAGAAGGTGCTGCTCTCTGCCCTCCCGCTATGCAGCCCGGCTGAGGAAATTGACCTGGATGCAGGGAGCTCGGATGATCTCACTTCTTGCCCCCACATCCCACAGCCCCTAGGGGTTCCCAGATGAGCAGCGTTCCAGGGAGGAGTGGGGGGAAGCTATGCCAGCTGCTCCATGCACACAGGTCAGTCTCCCCATGTGGGTGCAGGAGGGGGTGCAAGGGTTTCTGTGATGCCTATTCTATCAATATCGTCACTCAATACCAGGCACTCAAATTCACCAGTCTTAGTACTTAGACGTTTAGCGTTTGTATTTAAGCACTTCTAAAATGTGTCCCATTTTAGCTGTCTGCTATTACATGATGTAATTGAGGGAGACTCTTTCATTTCACTGTTTCTCATCAGAACCTACCTGTACATTATCATCTTCCATCCTCTCCACCTTACTAGGCTATAGAGAATCCCTGTGAATAGTTCCTCTCCTAACGGATGTCTCTGTCTGAACCCTGTGCTCCTCAGCGCCTGTCGGCTTTCCCCAGCTCTGAGGCTGTGTCTACACCACGCACCTTACCACGGTGCAGCTGTGCCACTCTAACCATGCCATTGTAAGGTGCGCTGTGTGGCCGTCCTTATCGCTGAGAGAGAGCTTCCCCGGCAACAAAGCCAAACTACCTCCAATGAGGGGCAGGAGCTTTGTCACCGGGAGCACAGCTCCACCTATGATGCGCTGTTCACACTGCCGCTTTTCATGGCTCAAATTTTGGCATTCGGGGACTGTTTTATCTCACCGCAGAGAGACAAAATTTTTAGCAACAAAAGCCGAAATTAAAAAAAACTCCTCTGCAACCTATTTAATTTTACCTTTATACAACCTTTATACTGCCTCCAGTTCTGGTATCCTCATTTGAAAAAGATGTTGTGAAATTGGAGCTAGGGCAGCAAAGAGCCACCAAATGTTCTGAGGGCTGGAGAAAAATGCCTTCCAGTGAGCTATTGAAAGAGCTCAACCTGTTTAGCTTATCAAAAGAAGATTGAAAGGTGATTTCATTGAAATGTTGAAGGGCCTTAATGGAGAGAAAAGATTGGGTATTTACGGGCTCTTGAATGGAGCAGAGAAAGGCATAACAAGACCCAATGGCTGGAAAGTGAAAAGAGACAAATTCATATTACAACTGAGGCACAATAGTCAACAGCGAGGATGATTCACCACAGGAGCAAGCTACCAAGGAAAGTGGTGGATTCACCATCTCCTGATGTCATTTAATGAAGACTAGATGCCTTTCTGGAATATGTTTGCCCCCAAAGTAGTTGTTATGCAATACAGGAGGCCTGTGATACGCAAGTTAGATGCTCTAATGGTGTCTTCTGACCATGAAGTCGACTAATTTCTGAAAAACTGAGTGTAGCATTGGGAGCAGCGTCTGATGTTTTCCTGTCTAGCCGGCTTGCTGCCTAGAACGAACGCTCCTTGAGTGGGGTGATCCACAGGGAGTAGCTCAAACCTCCAAAGTGCCTGGCCAGGAGCAGGACATTAGCCCAGCAAGGGAGGGGTGTGGCAGTGACATCACAAAGGCCTTTTGCAGGACCTCAGACTATTGGTCAAAGGTGGTGGGGAGGTGGTGACCTCACAGAGAGATGCTGACATCAGCCAGGCAGGACAGGGGCGAGGGGCCAGGGAAACCTCAGAGACCTCTGTGGCTTTGCTTCAGCACGTTTCCTTCTCCAGGTCTCTCTTTGAGGACTGAGAGATTATTTGGGGTCATGGACGTGAGCGCCAGGAGGAACCTCTTTCGAGTTTCCTCCTTCCCTTGTAGTGAAAATTACTAGAAAACAGCCGTCCCTGTTTAGAAGGTAAGAGCCTCCTGGAGGTTTGAAACCTGTTCAGTCTGATCTATCTGGTGACAAGTGAATTCTAGGCATGGAAAACACGAGCTTAAGGAGGCAGAATTTTATTGCGCACCTGGGATTTTGTCCCTTAGAATCGCTGGGGACATTAGGGTTTGTCCTTTTTGTTTCACCTCTTCCTCCATCCCTCCCTCCTCTTCTTCTCTTGCTTCTTTTGTCCTTTCTCCTGTTCCCTTCCCAACAACAGGACGGAGGTGTGTGTGTGTGTGTTGCAGGGAAGTCCTCTGCAGCTCCCACTATGGAAGGTCCACCCAAAAATGTGGGACTGAAATAGTGCTCGGGCAGTGATCCCCACCGGTGACCTGGGCCATCTTTTGGGCTCTCTGGTGAGAACCCTCAGCCTCCCGTCCTCAGTCGCTACCCTGACTGGTTGAGCAGGGGGTTCCTGAGTTCCTTCAATGTGTCCCCCTCGGGGGTCCAGCTCCGGTCACCAGATACTCGGCTTATGTCTATACCACCTGCCGAATCAGTGGGCAGAGATCGATCCAGCGGGGTCGATATATCGCGTCTAGTGTAGATGCAATACATTGAGTGCTCTCCCCTCGCCTGCTGTACTCCAGCTCGGTGAGAGGTACAGACAGAGTCTACGGGGAGCTGCAGCAGTCAACTCACCGCGACTGTGACATTATAAGTATAATCTAATATCTCATTGAAAGGTGACAGGGCCAGAAAGAGTTAATTAACTCACCTCAACGACTGACCTGACCCGTGGGTGAACCTTAAAAACTGGTTAACAAGATATGTAAATGAACAGAGCTTTGAAATGCAAGTCTGCAGTGTTAGAGGTAGAAGGGGAGGTGTTTGCTCAGGTCTTGTGATGTAGGCAAAGAAGTCTTGTCTATTGCTATAGTTTTAATTCAAAGAGCAAAAAAAGAATAGTAACATTTATGATGATACTTGAGTGAAATAGTATTATTGTCTGTGTCTCTTTGAAGGTTGTGGTAATCTGTATCTGAACTGTTTAATGAATAAATTACTCTGTACTAATTGCCAGGATGCTTGGAAGGAGAGTTAAGCCTATTGTTTTCTCAGGCCGAAAGGCTGCTGGAAATGTTTAAGAACCTGGGACACGATCCTTCTTCATCTCAGATATGCTTTGGGTTTCAAGAGGGGGAAACCTTAAGCCACAAGGATTGAGATCCCCAGTCGTTGACTGGAGCCACCCTGAATATGGACATTGGATTATAACCTATGGACTATTTCTAAAAGGACTTTTGGCAACTACAAGCTCAACACTACTTTGTACCTGAACCTCAAAAATTGAATTCAAGTCTATATGTCTATTAATCTTTTAACCAACACTCACTCTCTCTCTTTTCTTTTCTAATAAATTTTAGCTTAGTTAATAAGAATTGGCTATAGCATGTCTTTTAGGTAACATCTAAGTTATAATTGAACCTGGTTATGTGGCTGATCCTTTGGGATCGGAAGAATCTTTTCTTTTATATGATGAAGTAAGATTTTCAGGAATCATCATCATATCTAACAGGTGTGTCTGGACGGAGGCCTGAGGCTGGGTACTTTAAGGGAACTGCGTGGTTTAAACTTCTAAGTAACCAGTGAGGTACTACAGAAGCTGTTTTGTGCTGGCTTGGTAAATCTAAGTATTGAAATAACCAGCAGCGTTTGGGATTTGTCTGCCCTGTTTTGTTTGCAATTCACTCTGATTGAGTGAGCTGAGCTGGCTCCCACGGGCAGCACCGTCACACCTACAGCCAGGCTGCAGAGGTCCGGGGGATCTTAGGGGCCTTGGGGTGCACAGATACCTATGTCCAGGCCATAGCGGTCCCTGGGGGGCTTAGAGAGTTTGGGGGGGACACAGATACCAATCTCCATGCTCTAGGGGTCCCATGGGGGCTTAGAGGGTTCGTGGGGGGAACATATTCCTATATCCAGGCTGTAGTGTTATCAGGGGGGCTTAGGGGGTTAGTGGGGGGCAAAGATACCTACGTCCAGGCTGGAGGCACCCTGGGAGTCTTAGGGGATTTGTGGGGGCCAAAGACACCTATGATGTCCAGGCTGTAGGGGTACCAGTGGGTTTTAGGGGTTCGAGTGGGCACAGATACGTATGTCCAGGCTGTATCGTTCCCGGGGGGGTTAGAGGTTTCGTGAGGGGCACAGATATCTACTTCCAGATTGTAGATGTCCCGGGAGGGGGGGTTAAGGGGGTTGTGGGAGTGCAAATACCTATGTCCAGTCTGTAGGGGTTCCTTGAGGCTTATAGGGTTTCTGAGGGACACATATACCTACGTGCACACTGGAGTGTCCCATGGGGCTTATGGAGTCTATATGGGGTACAGATACCAAAGTTCTGGCTGTATAGGTCCCTCGGGGGCATAGGGGGTTTGTGGGGGGCACAGATACCTAAGTTCAGGCTGGAGGGATCTCTGAGTGTCTTAGGTGTTTGGTAGGAGGCACAGATACCTACGTCCAGGCTGCAGGGGTCTCGGAGGGGCTTAGGGTCTGTCACGGAGTGTGCGGGAGTAAGGTCCTGCACCCCTCTTCTTGGGACTCACAGTGACTCTCAGCCAGCGAGTAAAACAGAAGGTTTATTGGACAACAGTAGCGAAGGATACAGCAGAGCTTGGAGGCACAAGCAGGACCCCACAATCAAGTCCTTCTAGGGGTTCAGGAAACTTAGTTCCCAGTTTGGGAATCCCTGAATTCCAACCACCCAGACCAAAACCGAAACTGAACTAACCCAACTCCCTCCAGCTGGCCATTTCCTGTGTCCAGCTTCCCGGGCAAAGGTGCTGACCCCTCCCCCCCGCCTAGCTCAGGTTACAGGCTGAGCACGTGTCCGGTCCTAAAGTAAACCCCCTGCTCTCCCATCCCCCACACAGACAGTCCCTACGCCATTACAGTAATGCACAGAGTATTTCCCGCATGGAGCAACAGTGACACCATGTGGCCACGCACGGTAAAGCACAGAACATTTCCCATATGGAGCAACAGTGACACCGTGTGGCCAGGCAGGGTAATGGACAGAGCATTTCCTGCATGGAGCAACAGTGACACCATGTGGCCATGCAGGGAAATACACAGAGCATTTCCTGGATGGAGCAACAGTGATTCCATGTGGCCACGCAGGGTAATGCACAGAGCATCACGCCTATGTAGAGGCTGTAGAGATCCCTGGGGGGCTTAGGGGTCGTGCGGGGCACAGATAGCTACGTCCAGGCTGGAGACATTCTGGTGCGCATTAGGGGCTTCATGAGGGGCACAAATATCTACGTCAGGGCTGGAGAGGTCCCTGGATGGCTTAGGGGGTTGTGGTGAGCATAGATACATACGTCCAGGCTGTAGTGGTCCCTGGGGGTTTAAAGAGTTGGTAAGGGTCACAGAAAGCTATGTATGGTCTGGAGGGGTCCCTCGGGGACTTAAGGGTTTGTGGTTGCGCAGATACCTACGTACCGGTTGGAGGGGGCCCTGGGGAGCTTAGGGGGTTTGTGTGGCGTACACATAGCTATAACCAGGCTGGTGGGGGCCCTATGGGGCTTAGAAGGCTGGTGGGGGGCAGAGATACCTATGTAGGGACTGGAGAAGTCCTGGGCAGGGCTTTGGCGGTTCCTGAAAGTCACAAATATCTACGTCCAGGCTGGAGGAGTTCTGGGGGTATTAGGGTGTTGTGCGGGGGCACAGATACCTATATCGAGGCTGTAGGGGTCCTGGGGTTGCTTTGGGGAATTTTGGGGTACAGATACCTACTTCCATACTGTAGGGGTCGCTGGGAGGATCAGTGGGTTCGTGAGGGTGCACAGATATCTACGTCCGGTCTATAGGGATCCTGGGGGGGGCTTAGGGGTTTGTAAGGGGCACATATACATTCATCCAGGCAAGAGGGGTCCTAGGGACCTTAGGGGGTTCATGCTGGGCACAGATACCTGCGTCTAGGCTGGAGGCTTTTGGGGGTCTTAGGAGGGTTGTGTGGGCACAGATACCTATGTCGATGCTGGAGGGGTCCTGTCACGTCTTAGCGGATTCGTGGGGTCAGAGATACCTACATCTAGGCTGGAGGGGTTCCGGGGGGATTAGGTGTGTTTGGGGGAGGGAACAGATACCTACATCCTGATGGTAGGTGGCCCTGGGTAGCTTAGGCGGTTTTTGTCGGTCACAGATACAAACATCTATGCTGTAGGGATACCGAGGGACTTTGTGGGGCTCTAGGGGTCACAGATACCTACCTACAGTCTGGAAGGTTCCTGTGGGTATTAAGGGGTGTGTGGGGCATACAGATGCCTACATCTGGGCTTGTGGGTTCCCTGGGGGGCTTAGAGGTTTGTGGAGAGCACAGATACCATTATCCAGGCTAGATGGGTTCTGGTGGGATTAGGGGTTTGTGGGGGGCACAGATACCTATGTAAGCAAAAGCAGGATGAACTCTACCCTCACATCTGGTGGTGAATTATGGCAAGTGTGGAAAAGGATTTCAGGGTCTGATCATGTTTGCATAGACACACCCACCATGCGTGACACGGCCACGGCAGCCTGAGATGGTTACTTTGGCAGCTATGGTATCCCCAGTTTATTTGTTGTTCAGGTGTGAGATGTGGAGTGTTGTCACCTGATTGTGTGGATGAGGAACTGTGAAACAGCTTTGAGACAGGGATTCTCACCATCAGTTGAGTGGCACTCACTAGACAAGGGAGTGGGCTCCTTGGATAAGCCAGAAACACCAATTGCATCTTTTTTTTATAGAAGTTGCATAGTGGAGCTGGTTGTTGAATTTATTAATAATTTAAGATTCAGGTTCTTGAGCTGAAGTCATTGAAGTGCTGTGTTAAATAGTGGGGGAGTTTGAAACTGTATTGCAGAGCAGCTGATGAAGAAGAGCAGTTTGTGGAACACTTGGAATTGCTCACGGAGTGAAGTAAGCTAAGTAGTTTTTGGAGACAGCTGGAGCAGATCACAGGTTGGCTGATGGAGCAGAGCAGCTGGTGGACTGAGCTGAGCAGTTTGTGGGAAAAGTAGAAGCAGAATCCCACGGAGAGGCAGGGCAGACAGCAGTGGACCACGTAAGGTGCCCTTTTCTACTCAGGCTGGCAGGGGGGAAAACCCGGCAGATAGACTCTTGAACTCTGGGGTTGCGCAACTGTGGGTGATTTTGGGGTTGATGGAGTCTTGAAACATTTTAGATATTGTACTTTGGAGTCTTGGGGTGATTTGGGGATTGCTAGATTCTAGAGCCCAGGGAAAAGGACACGGTCTAGTTGAGGTGTTTTCCAAATTTAATGCTATGTTGTTTATCTCACGTTATTAAACATTTTCTGCTATACCCAGATTATATGATTGCAAGAGGGTAAGTATTGCCCCTTTGAGGCACCTAGGGGTGTGTATGTAAAATTTTCCCATGTTACTGGGTGAGGGCTCTATCTGGTTTGCATTACGTAATAGGGAAGCTACCCCTATGTATTGAACCCAATCCTTGCTGCTATCAATTCAGCCTGGCAGACGGGTTCCACCTATGTCCAGGCTGAAGGGGTCCCTGGGGGTTTCAGGGGGTTCCTGGGGGGCACAGAGATCTAGGTCCAGGCTGTAGGGGTCCCTGGGGGGCTCAGGGGTTTGGTGTGGGGCACAGATACCTACGTCCCAGCTGCAGGGGTCCCAGAGGGGCTTAGGGGGTGTCATGGAGTGTGGTGGAATCTGGCCCGGCACCCCTCTTCCAGGGACACACTATGACTCAACCAGCCAGTAAAACAGAGGATTGTTTTGGCCAACAGGAATGAAGGATATAGCTGGGCTTTGGGGCACAACCAGGACCTGTCAGTCGAGTCCTTCTGGGGGTTCAGGAAGCTTAGTTCCCAGTTTGGGATTCTCTGAATTCCAACTACCCAGCTCTAAACCAAAACTGAACTAACTCCCTCCAGATGACCCCTTCCTGTGTCCAGCTTCCCGGGCAAAGGTGCTCACTCTCTCAGCCCTGCCTAGCTCGAGTTACAGGCTTAGGTCCTGTCCCTCACCTAAAGTCACCCCCTGCTCTCCCATCCCCCACACAGACAGTCCCCACTACATCACAGTAATGCCCAGAGCATTTCGCGCATGGAGCAACAGTAACACTATGTGGCCATGCAAGGTAATGCCCAGATCATTTCCCCCGTGGAGTAACAGTGTCACCATGTGGCCACACAGGGTAATGCACAGAGCATTTCCTGCATGGAGGAAGAGTGACACCGTGTGGCCACACAGGGTAATGCACAGATCATTTCCTGCATGGAGCAAGAGTGACACCGTGTGGCCACGCAGGGTAATACACAGAACATTTCCTGCATGGAGCAACAGTGACACCGTGTGGCCACACAGGGCAATACACAGAGCATTTCCCCGCATGGAACAACAGTGACACTGTGTGGCCACACAGGGTAATGTACAGAGCATTTCCCCGCATGGAGCAACAGTGACACCGTGTTGCTACACAGGGTAATACACAGAGCATTTCCTGCATGGAACAACAGTGACACCATGTGGCCACACACGGTAATGCACAGAACTACGCACCTACGTGGAGGTTGTAGAGATCCCTCGAGTGAGTACGGGGGTTCGTAGGGTCACAGATATCTACATCCAGTATGGGCGGGACCCTGGGAGAGTTAGGGGGGTTGTGAGGGGCATAGGTACTTGCGTCCAGGCAGTAAAGGTCCTGGTGGGGATTAAAGGCTTCCTGGAGGACAGCAATATCTACGTCCAGGCTGAAGGGGTCCCTGGACGCTTAGGGGGTTGTGGTGAGCACAGTGATCCCTGGGGGTATAGGGACTTGGTGAGGGGCACAGATAGCTATGTATGTCCTGGAGGGGTCCCTGGGGGGGCTTAGTGGTACTGTAGGAGAAACATATACCTACTTCCAGGCTATAGGCATTCTGGGTGGGCTTAGGGATTTGGGGGTCACAGATACCTACATCCAGGCTGGAGGGGTCCCGGGGGGCTTAGGGGGTTTGTGGGGGGCAGAGATTCCTACTTCCAGGCAATATGTCTTCCAGGGGGAATTCGTGTGTTGGGGGGGCACAGATACCTAGGTTCAGGCTGGAGGGTTCAAGGGGGGGGCTTTCGCCGTCTGTGTTGGTCACAGATATCTGCATCCAGGCTGGAGTGGTCCCTGGAGGGGCTAAAGCGGTTTCTGGTGGGCACAGATAACTACCTCCAGTCTGGAGGGGTTTCTCGGCACTTAGGGGTTGTGGGGGGCACAGATACTTCCATCCAGGCTGGAGGGTCCCTGGGGGGCTTAGCGGGTTCATGTGGGGCACAGATACCTAAGTCCAGTCTGGATGGGTCCAGGGGGGGCTTATGGGGTTCATGGAGCACAGATACTTATCTCTAGGCTATAGGGGTCCCTGGTGGGCTTGAGGTTCGTATCCGTGCCCCCCATGAAATCCCAACCCCCCCTGCCCCCTCCATCCTGGATATAAGTATCTGTGCACCCCATGAACCCATAAGCACCTGTAGGGACACCTATAGCATGGACTTAGGTATCTGGGTCCCCTGAAAATCCCCTAAGCCCACCAGGGACCAGTACAGGCTGGATGTAGGTATCTGTGCCCCCCCAAAGCCCTAAGACCCCCCAGAATTCCTATAGCCTGGAAGTAGGTATATCTGTCTCCTACAGTACCACTAAGCCCCCCCCAGGGACCCCTCCAGGATACACATAGGCATCTGTGCCCCTCACCAAGTCCCTATACCCCCAGGGATCACTGTGCTCACCACAACCCCCTAAGCATACAGGGACCCCTTCAGCCTGGACGTAGATATTGCTGTCCCCCAGGAAGCCTTATATGCCCACCAGGACCTCTACAGCCTGGACGCAAGTACCTATGCCCCTCACAACCCCCCTATCTCTCCCAGCGTCCCGCCCGTACTGGATGTAGATATCTGTGACCCTATGAACCCCCGTAAGCCCTCGAGGGATCTCTACAGCCTCCACGTAGGTGCGATGCTCTGTGCATTACCCTGTGTGGCCACATGTTGTCACTGTTGCTCCATGCAGGAAATGCTCTGTGCATTACCCTGTGTGGCCACACGGTGTCACTGTTGCTCCATGCGGGGAAATGCTCTGTGCCTTTCCCTGCGTGGCCACATGGTGCCACTGTTGCTCAATGCAGGAAATGCTCTGTGTATTACCCTGCATGGCCACACGGTGTCACTCTTGCTCCATGCAGGAAATGCTCTGTGCATTACCCTGTGTGGCCACACGGTGTCACTCTTGCTCCATGCAGGAAATGCTCTGTGCATTACCCTTTGTGGCCACATGGTGTCATTGTTGCTTCACGGGGGAAATGCTGTTTGCATTACCCTGCATGGCCACACAGTGTTACTGTTGCTACATGCGCGAAATGCTCTGGGCATTACTTTCATGGAGTGGGGACTGTCTGTGTGGGGGATGGGAGAGCAGCGGGTGACTTTAGGTGAGGGACAGGACCTAAGCCTATAACTCGAGCTAGGCATGGCTGAGAGAGTGAGCACCTTTGCCCGGGAAGCCGGACACAGAAAGGGGTCGGCTGGAGGGAGTTAGTTTAGTTTTGGTTTGGAGCTGGGTTTTTGGAATTTAGGGAATCCCAAACTGGGAACTAAGCTTCCTGAACCCCCAGAAGGACTCGATTGAGGGGTCCTGGTTGTGCCCAAAAGCCCTGCTGTATCCTTCATTCCTGTTGGCCAAAAAAACCTTCTGTTTTACTGGCTGGCTGAGTCACTGTGTGTCCCAGGAAGAGTGGTGCAGGGAAACATTCCACCACACTACGTGACACCCCCTAAGTCCCTCTGGGACCCTTGCAGCCTGGATGTAGGTATCTGTGCCGCCTACCAAACTCCTGAGCCCCCCCGTCCCCCTATATCCTGGATTTAGATATCTGTGCCCCCCACGAACTCTTTAATCCCCCCAGGGACCCCTTGAGCGTTTACGTAGGTGGAACCCTTCTGCCAGGCTGAACTGATAGCAGCATGGACTGGGTTCAATACATAGGGATTCCTTGCCTACAATGTAATGCAAACCAGCTCGAGCCCCCACCCAGTGACATGGGAAAATTTTACATACGCACCCCTAGGTGCCTCAAAGAGGCAATAGTTCCCCTCTCGCAAGCATAGAGTCTGGGTGTAGCAGAAAATGTTTAATAACGTGAGATCAACAACATAGCATTAAATTGGGAAAACACCTCAACTAGGCCGTGTCCTTTTCCCTGGGCTCATGAGTCCAGCAATCCCCAAATCACCCCAAGGCTCCAAAGTCCAATATCTCCAATGTTTCAAGAGTCCAGCAACCCCAAAATCACCCACAGTTGCGCAACCCCAGAGTTCAAGAGTCTATCTACAGGGTCTTCTCCCCTGAGAGCCTGAGTCGAAAGGGGCACCTTATGTGGTCCACTGCTGACTGCTCTGCCTCTCCATGGGATTCTGCTTTTGCCTTCCCCACAAACTGCTCAGCTTGGTCCACCAGCTGCTCTGCCAGCCGACCTGTGTTCTGCTCCAGCTGTCCCCCAAATCTGCTAGACTCACCTCACCCCGTGGGCCACTCCCACAAACTGCTCCTGTCTGCCAACTACTGTGTTCTGCAATACAGTTTCAGAGTCCCCCACAAGCTAACACATCTTTTCACCGATTTCAGCTCAAGAACATAGAAATGCAACTCTTAAGAGAATAAAAAATCAACACTGCTATTCAATTGTTAAAAGAAAAAAAGTGCAATTGGTGACTTTAGTTCACCCAAGGAGCCCACTCCCTTGTCTAGTGAGTGCCACTCAACTGATGGTGAGAATCCCTGTCTCAAAGCTGTTTCACAGTTCCTCATCCACACAATCAGGTGACAACACTCCACATCTCACACCCCAACAACAAATAAACTGGGGATACCATAGCTGCCAAAGTAACCATCCCAGGCTGCCGTGGCCGTGTCACGCACGGTGGGTGTGTCTATGCAAACATGATCAGACCCTGAAATCCTTTTCCACACTTGCCATAATTCACCACCAGATGTGAGGGTAGAGTTCATCCTGCTTCTGCTTACATAGGTATCTGTGCCCCCCACAACCCCCTAATCCCACCAGAACCCATCTAGCCTGGATAATGGTATCTGTGCTCTCCACGAACCTCTAAGCCCCCCAGGGAACCCACAAGCCCAGATGTAGGCATCTGTATGCCCCACACACCCCTTAATGCCCACAGGAACCTTCCAGACTGTAGGTAGGTATCTGTGACCCCTAGAGCCCCACAAAGTCCCTCGGGACCCCTACAGCATGGATGTTTGTATCTGTGACCGACAAAAACTGCCTAAGCTACCCAGGGCCACCTACCATCAGGATGCAGGTATCTGTTCCCCCCCCAAAACACACCTAATCCCCCCGGAACCCCTCCAACCTAGATGTAGGTATCTCTGACCCCACGAATCCGCTAAGACATGACAGGACCCCTCCAGCATCGACATAGGTATCTGTGCCCACACAACCCTCCTAAGACCCCCAAAAACCCTCCAGCCTAGACGCAGGTATCTGTGCCCAGCATGAACCCCCTAAGGTCCCTAGGACCCCTCTTGCCTGGATGAATGTATATGTGCCCCTTACAAAACCCTAAGCCCCCCCCCTGGATCTCTATAGACCTGACGTAGATATCTGTGCACCCTCACGAACCCACTGATCCTCCCAGCGACCCCTACAGCATGGAAGTAGGTATCTGTACCCCAAAATTCCCCAAAGCAATCCCAGGACCCCTACAGCCTCGGTATAGGTATCTGTGCCCCCGCACAACTCCCTAATACCCCCAGAACTCCTCCAGCCTGGACGTAGATATTTGTGACTTCCAGGAACCTCCAAAGCCCTCCCCAGGACTTCTCCAGTCCCTACATAGGTATCTCTGCCCCCCACCAGCCTTCTAAGCCCCATAGGGCCCCCACCAGCCTGGTTATAGCTATGTGTACGCCACACAAACCCCCTAAGCTCCCCAGGGCCCCCTCCAACCGGTACATAGGTATCTGCGCAACCACAAACCCTTAAGTCCCCCAGGGACCCCTCCAGACCATACGTAGCTTTCTGTGACCCTTACCAACTCCTTAAACCCCCAGGGACCACTACAGCCTGGACGTATGTATCTATGCTCAACACAACCCCCTAAGCCATCCAGGGACCTCTCCAGCCCTGACGTAGATATATGTGAACCTCATGAAGCCCCTAATTCCCAACAGAATGTCTTCAGCCTGGACGTAGCTATCTGTGCCCCCCACCAGCCCTAAGCCCCCCAGGGATCTCTACAGCCCCTACATAGGCGTGATGCTCTGTGGATTACCATGCATGGCCACATGTTGTGACTGATCCTCTATGAGAGAAATGCTCTGTGCATTACCCTGCGTGGCCACATGGAATCACTGTTGCTACATCCTGGAAATGCTCTGTGCATTTCCCTGCATGGCCACATGGTGTCACTGTTGCTCCATGCAGGAAATGCTCTGTCCATTACCTGGTGTGGTCACACGGTGTCACTGTGGCTCCATGCGGGAAATGCTCTGTGCATTACTGTGATGGAGTAGGGACTGTCTGTGTGGGGGATGGGAGAGCAGGGGGTGACTTTAGGATCGGACACGTGCTCAGCCTGTAACCTGAGCTAGGCGGGGGGAGGGGTCAGCACCTTTGCCCGGGAGGCTGGACACAGGAAATGGCCAGCTGGAGGGAGTTGGGTTAGTTCTGTTTCGGTTTTGGTCTGGGTGGTTGGAATTCAGGGATTCCCAAACTGGGAACTAAGTTTCCTGAACCCCTAGAAGGACTTGATTGTGGGGCCCTGCTTGTGCCTCCAAGCTCTGCTGTATCCTTCGCTCCTGTTGTCCAATAAACCTTCTGTTTTACTGGCTGGCTGAGAGTCACTGTGAGTCCCACGAAGGGGGGTGCAGGACCGGACTCCCCCACACTCCGTTACAGACCCTAAGCCCCTCCGAGACCCCTGCAGCCTGGACGTAGGTATCTGTGCCTCCCACCAAACACCTAAGACACTCGGAGATCCCTCCAGCCTGAACTTAGGTATCTGTGCCCCCCACAAAACCCCTATGCCCCCGAGGGACCTATACAGACAGAACATTGGTATCTGTACCCCATATAGACTCCATAAGCCCCTTGCGACACTCCAGTGTGCACGTAGGTATATGTGCCCCTCAGAAACCCTCTAAGCCCCCAGGAACCCCTACTGCCTGGACATAGGTATTTGCACTCCCACAACCCCCCTAACCCCCCCTCCCGGGACATCTACAATCTGGACGTAGATATCTGTGCCCCTCACGAAACCTCTAACCCCCGCTGGGAACGATACAGCCTGGACATACGTATCTGTGCCCACTCGAATCCCTAAAACCCACTGGTACCCCTACAGCCTGAACATCATAGGTGTCTTTGGCTCCCACAAATCCCCTAAGACTCCCAGGATGCCTCCAGCCTGGACGTACTTATCTTTGCCCCCCAGTAACCCCCTAAGCCCCCCTGGTAACCCTACAGCCCGGATGTAGGAATATGTGCCCCCCAGGAACCCTCTAAGCCCCCATGGGACCCCTAGAGCATGGAGATTGGTATCTGTGTCCCCCCCAAACTCTCTAAGCCCCCCAGGGACTGCAATGGCCTGGACATAGGTATCTGTGCACCCCAAGACCCCTAAGATCCCCCGGACCTCTGCAGCCTGGCTGTAGGTGTGACGGTGCTGCCCGTGGGAGCCAGCTCAGCTCTCTCAATCAGAGTGAATTGCAAACAAAACAGGGCAGACAAATCCCAAAAGCTGCTGGTTATTTCAATACTTAGATTTACCAAGCCAGCACAAAACAGCTTCTGTAATACCTCACTGGTTACTTAGAAGTTTACCACGCAGTTCCCTTAAAGTACCCAGCCTCAGGCCTCCGTCCAGACACACCTGTTAGATATGATGATGATTCCTGAAAATCTTACTTCATCATATAAAAGAAAAGATTCTTCTGATCCCAAAGGATCAGCCACATAACCAGGTTCAATTATAACTTAGATTTTACCTAAAAGACATGCTATAGCCAATTCTTATTAACTAAGCTAAAATTTATTAGAAAAAAAAAGAGAGAGAGTGAGTGTTGGTTAAAAGATTAATAGACATATAGACTTGAATTCAATTTTTGAGGTTCAGATACAAAGTAGAGATGAGGTTGTAGTTGCCAAAAGTCCTTTTAGAAATAGTCCATAGGTTATAATCCAATGTCCATATTCAGGGTGGCTCCAGTCAATGACTGGGGATCTCAATCCTTGTGGCTTAAGGTTTCCCCCTCTTGAAACCCAAAGCATATCTGAGATGAAGAAGGATCGTGTCCCAGGTTCTTAAACATTTCCAGCAGCCTTTCAGCCTGAGAAAACAATAGGCTTAACTCTTCTTCCAAACATCCTGGCAATTAGTACATCCATCAAACAGTTCAGATACAGATTACCACAACCTTCAAAGAGACACAGACAATAATACTATTTCATTCAAGTATCATCATAAATGTTACTATTCTTTTTTTGCTCTTTGAATTAAAACTATAGCAATAGACAAGACTTGTTTGCCTACATCACAAGACCTGAGCAAACACCTCCCCTTCTACCTCTAACACTGCAGACTTGCATTTCAAAGCTCTGTTCATTCACATATCTTGTTAACCAATTTTTAAGGTTCACCCACGGGTCAGGTCAGTCGGTGAGGTGAGTTAATTAACTCTTTCTGGCCCTGTCACCTTTCAATGAGATATTAGATTATACTTATAATGTCACAGTCTCGGTGAGTTGACTGCTGCAGCTCCCCGTAGACTCTGGCTGCGCCTCTCACCGAGCTGGAGTACAGCAGGCGAGGGGAGAGCACTCAATGTATTGCATCTACACTAGACGCGATATATCGACCCCCGCTTGATCGATCTCTGCCCACCGATTCTGCAGGTGGTACAGACATACCCCAAGTATCTGGTGATCGGAGCTGGACCCCCGAGGGGGACACATTGAAGGAACTCAGGGGTTAAGGTGCCTCTATTGTCAACTGTCAGGGCTGCTGTGGCTCAGAGGAGAGTGCTTGACTGCCTGGCAGGCTTAGGCGCCACAAGCCTTGGAGGTGGGAGAAATGAAGCTGCCACGGCGTGCTCGGGGTGCTCGTGCTCGGAGCAGGGGTGAGCTCGTGCGAGGGGGGTGCCACAGGGCAGAGCAGGAGAGTTGACACAAGAGGGGAGCCTCAGGGTGGAGGTTGGAGCTGCCACGGGTGGGGCGCCTCAGGGCAGGGGTGCGGGGGGGGAGGGTGCAAGGTGGAAGTTTCGCCTAGGGCATGAAACTTCCTTGCACCGGACTGCCCCACGCCCTCCTGCAGCCAGCCCTGCACCCCCTGCCCTGCCCTGCCGGCAGTCAGCCTCTGTCTCCAGCCAGCCCTGCACCTTCTGCTTTGCCTGCACCAGCGTATCCTCCCTGCCCTGTCTCCAGCCAACCCCTGATGCACCCCCCTGCCTGAAGCCAGCCAGCCACGCAGCCCTTGCCCTGCCTGAAGCCAGACCCTACCTCCAGCCAACCCCACATCCACTGGTGCCCTGCACTTCCCAGGGCAGTAACCCTGCACACCTGCTTCAATGAGATGGGCAGGGAGCAGCTGGGACCCACACATGTGCACCCTAGCACACCCTAAGGGAGTGGCAGAGCTCATTTCTAGTTCAGACCCATCTTTTTAAAAAAGAACTTTTAGGTAGGGTTAACATACATCTGTACTTTCCCGGACATGTCAGGCTTTTTGGTTCTTAAATCGCCATCTGGGAGGAAAATATGGACGTATGGTAACCCTACTGGTACAAAAAATACATACTGTGGCAGAACTTTTTATAGGGAACCGGTTGTTAAGAACTGAAAGGCTTATTTTCCCCTTATCATCCCTGCGGGGCCCAGCCAAAAATGTTCAAATTGGGCCCCGCACTTCCTAAAGCCGGCCTGCCAGCCACGGCCGGGATTCAAAGGGCTCTGGGCTGCTCGCAGAGATTCCCGGCCGCAGCTGAGGTTTAAAGGTCTCAGGGCTCCCCACCGCCACGGGCAGCCCAGAGCCCTTTGAATCCCGGCAGCAGCTGAGATTTAAAGGGCTCAGGGATCCCTGTGGCTGCAGGCAGCACAGAGCCCTTTGAATCCTTGCGGCAGCTCCAGGGGATGGAGTGAGGCTGGGATTTCAAGGGCTCAGGCTCCCCTCAGCAGCAGGAGCTCTGGGACCTTTAAATGCCTGACCCAGCCCTGAAAAGCTCCGGGTTCCCCCAGTCGTCAGAGCCTCAGGCCCTTTAATTTGACCCTGAGGGCTCCCAGCCACCTCTTTGGCTGGGAGTCCCTGGTTGATTTAACATCAAGTAACACGTCCCCACCACCAACCTTCCTTTTTGACCCACAGCTGTTTTGGTGGGGCGGCACTGGGGAAGGAGGGTTTGTTTCTGCAGGGCTGGGCGGGGTGTTTCCGCCAGGCTGGGAGGTCCTGAGTGGGGGGTGTTTCCGCAGGGCCGGGGGGTTTCGGTCCTCAGCTGTTTTCTTTGGAGTATTGTGGCCCTCGCTGTTTTACTCAAAGTACTGTACAGGAACTTTTCAGGGGGATTAAGGCAAAATGCCACATTTATTAGTAATACAGGTATCAATTAATACTCTATGACATGCACATGAGATATATATCACAGTCATGCATTCACGCACACACACAGACATAAACACACTCCGTCTTGCTGTTGTTACCAACTAGTTGCTCCCCTTAACTGCACTGGCCAGGTGAGTTAGATGGGGGAGGGGTGGAGCCGGGCTTCTACCAATCCAAATCGATGGTCCGATGGTGACAAGACGAGATCCGGGGTCCTTCTGCAAGACACCTCGCCTTTATAGCAGCTTCCCTCTTATGCAAATCTAGACCAGATTCAAAATCTGGGTCTGCGTCCGTTAGTCTTTTTGCTGCTTTTCTCTGGGTGTTGTCCCAATGCTGCTCAAAGAGGGTGTTTTCTAAAGAAGGTGCTTGCTTCTAATCCCTGAGGACATCAATATGTCTGCTCTTCTTTATTGGGCCCACTTGACAAGTTGTATTGTCCTTTGCTCTGGCTCCCATTCCCTCTTCAACTGTTGTAGCTGTCTGGAGGTGGGTGTCTTCCAAGCCTCACTCATTCACACCTCATTCAGTCAATAGAGCAATTGATTACAGAGTGCGAGGGAAGATCTTAATCTACTTCTAGCAAAAAGGCACATGTTTTCTTTTACTTTAACTATACTATCCTTAGGGGCTATAACATTTGATACAAAGTTTTCTACCAATTTTCTATATAAGGATCTAATACAAAGCTGTGTGAAAATAGAGAGGCACAATGCCAAGTCATATGAATTACAAAATAACATCATGCCGGATACAATGTCATAAAGATAAAGATACTTAATACAAAAAAACACAATGCAACGTTATAACGATTTATAGAGATAGTTAATACAGAGATTTCTCTACATCACCACTTTGCGAGTTGTGCAGGCCTGCTGACGGCATTCGCGGGGCTTCTTGCTCGTGTGGATTCTCTGATGCTGAACAAGGTGAGAGCTGCGATTGAAGGTTTTCCCGCACTCACTGCATTCATAGGACCCCTCCTGTGTGTGGATTCTCTGATGCCGAATAAGGTGTGAGCTGCGACTGAAAGTTTTCCCGCACTCATTGCATTCACAGGGCCTCTCCCCTGTGTGGATTCTCTGATGTTGAGAAAGGCCTGATCTGTAAGTGAAGTTTTTCCCACACTCAGCACATGTATTTTTTTTTGCTTTTCCCTGCAGATTTTCTGCTGTATTCTGGTTTCCTTAAGGCCCTTCTGAGTTCCCTGACAGGAAATAAATTTATCCATTTTCTCCCCTGGCTGGTTTCCCTGCTCTTTTTCTGGTCTGTGCTGAACCTCACACGTCATTGCATCATCTGCTGTGATAGAGACAGAAACCTCAAACAGGGATGGAAAGGGGAAGGCCAAACCAAAACAAGTGCTGGAGAGAGGACGAATAAAAATCAGGAACTCAGCTCCCCCCAACAGGAGAGAGGAGGGGATCAATTCAGCCTTCACATCCCATCCAACTTCACAGGGAGAAGGGAGAAAGCTACTGCCCGGTGTCTGCTAACATTTAGAGGAAGCCTTGAGCTATATTTACCCTGCGGATGCGACCCCTGTTATGGTTAATAATGAACTGAGAGACTTCCCAAGAGCTTTGTAGGGCATCCTAGATGTTTCCTTCAGGCACTTACAGATTCTGAGTTGGTTTAATGTTTCCTCATCTGTGAGGGGAGATCTCAGGATCTCTCTTTCCTCTGAACCCTGGAGCTCTGGGACCCATGGCTCTTCCCCTTGTTCCAGCTGGGAGATCATATCACGTTGGAAAACCAGAAACTCCGCTCAGATGAAAGAAAACAAAGGAGTTCAGTTGATTTCATACAACTTGATCATCAAAAACATTCTGTTAATTTATCTTCAGTGCTTAGTGTGACCTAGTGTGCCTGGGGCAGTCCTCAATGAAAATGCCAAGGTCAGAGCAGGCTGAAAAAGGGAGAGCAGATGCTCCCCATACTGGTGGTTAACACTGAAGTTAAACTCACTGACCAGTCACAAACTGTGCTTCTGATCCCACACACTGGTTAACGAGACTCTGAAAAAAGAAATCACACGGCCCCCTTTATTGCATGACAGTTCTCTGACTCCTAATCAGCAACTAGGTCCCGTACAGTGAGAGATTATTTAAGAACTCTGCTCACTGTGATACAGCATGGCCAGAGGGCAGCAGGAGAGTGATCCTAATTGGATCCAGGAAGTGGGTGGGTAGAAGGTTAGCCACATTACCCAGGTTTGGATCTCATCCAAAATACCATGCTGCCAGCCAATCCTTTAGCAGTTAAACTAAATGTTTAGAAGAAAGAACAAATGAAAGAATGAAGTTAAATTCCATCCTTCCAGACAATTCTTTAGCATCTAAACTAAAGGTTTAAAAGAAAGAAAGACAGAAAGAATTTAAATGGAAAAGCAGTCAGATACATTCCAAAATGGATATATCAGGTTCTTAGCAGTATTGGTGAGTTGCTGGCTTGAAAGTCTGTCTGGAACGCATCCACAGCTTGGATGGGTCATTCAGTCCTTTGTTCCAGGGTTCAGTTTGTAGAGAAGTTGCTCCAGAGGTAGGAAGGGGGATTGAAGACAAGATGGAGATGATGCAGCTGCGCTTTATATTCCTTTTGCCATGTGGCTTGTACTTCCTGTGTCCCAAACACAAGCTTCACAGCACATGGCATGGAAAAGCTTTGGAGGTTTCATTACACAGGCAAACCCCGGCATGTCTTGCTGACTCAATAGGTGTATCCCCTTGGTCCATGTCTTCATTGTACAGCTGATGACCCTCAATGGGCCATCAAACATGCTAGGCAATGTTGATGCCAATATGTCTGGAGGTGTCACCCAGAAAAACTGCACAAGTCTGGAAATACAGATATACCTTACATATCTGTAACTCACAATACAAAGGTGATAGAAACATAGAAACAAAATTATCATACTTGGCAAATCATAACATTTTCACTGACACTTTACATTGTATACGTAGCATGATTCACTGCAATTTTATCAGATTATATTATTTTATTATTAATACCAAAGTGTCTCACAATTTCATGCAGTCTCACACTTGCTAAACTAGTGAATTCCCAGGACCAGTTCCCCAGGTCCTTGAAGATGCCAAACATTGTGCTTAGGAGGGATTGAAATACCCACATATCTGCTGGGAACACACACACAGACACTGTGTCAATCTGTACCCCTGTGTTCACTCTTCTAGAATATTATGATCAATTTTGTACCCAGTATGGCTTGTGAGGTATCATTAGAAAATGCATAACCTACTGAATATTATCCTCCTGTTAAAATGTGTAGTAACACTGTATGTAAAATTGTGAGATTTTACAGTATGATATTACTGAAAAAGTTACAGTTCTGGGGAACACCCACAGACCAGTTCCTCAGAGACTGCAAGGCAAACAGCTGATCAAACAGCCATTCTCCTGCAGGGGGAAGGTGTGAAGACATTAAGGGCTGATCTACACTACAGGGGACATCGATCTTAGATATGCAAATTCAGCTACGTGAATAACGTAACTGAAGTCGAATATCTAAGATCGGATTACTCACCCATCTTCACCGCGCGGGATCGATGTCCTCGGCTCCCCCTGTCAAATCAGCAACTCTGTTGGGGTTGGTGTTGTTACGGAATCGATATAAGCGCGCTCGGGGATCGATATATGGCGCCTAGATGAGACGCGACATATCGATCCCCGAGCAATCGATTTTAACTCGCAGATACGGTGGGTAGTCTAGATGTAGCCTTACATTCCATCACAGGGACCTATTGAGGCTGTTGTGGAAAACGACCACAGGATTAATATTTGAATCAGCTCAGCCTGAGGCTCTTTTCTTGGTTACAAGCACGCAGGGGGCGACAGCTATTGGAATACTGTTCCCGAGCTAAAAATCACACAAGCCTTTTACAGCTTAAAACCACAAACAATGACACATACGTTGCACGTTAATTTCCTTATTTGGAATATATTGCAAAATATGATGCAGGTCAAAAGCAAGCTGAACAATCAGTTTTCCATATTTGGCCTTTCCTGTTATTTTTATTACACCTGATGATATGGGAGCAAGACTCTCCATGTCTCAAGAAATGTCACTACCAACCTAGGCCATTTTCACATGCTGGGGTGCAATCCAGATCAGCGAGGAGTTGTGTCATCTGTAATCCTGGGTGAGATTCAGTGTTCTGCTGCTGGAGCTCCCCTGTCTGGATACTCCCAGCCAGCGTTCAAGGACGCACTGAGTGTCTGTATGATAAGTAACCCTGGATTGGCAGCTCTGACTCCAGCCGCCTGCTTGTTACACCCCAAGCACATTCTGGTTTGGGTAGAGAAGGCTCAGGGTTTGAGAGAAGGCTGGGGGTAGGAAGCTTCTGTTCATTATGCTGGACCTAACCCCAGTTTTACTTGAGTAAAAAGGAGATATTTGACATTGTGTGATGCTGCTCCTGTGCTTTGTTCACAAAGTGTTCTGCAGCAGAGGAGGGTCTCTGGTAGTATGTATGTTACTGGCCTATTGGGGTGATGCTGAAACAGGACAGGGTACAGATGGCATTGTGGGGGTGGCATGAACCTTCACTCTTCATTTCCCCTTCCAAGAACAGAAGGGACAGGAATCCTTACCCAGCAAGACCATCGTCTCATAGTTCCCCTGCATGACATCTCTGTAGAGGGCTCTCTGAGTGGGGTCCAGCAGAGTTCCCTCTTCCCTGGAGAATTACACAGACACCTCCTCGAAGGTCACCGGCCCCTGAAAGAGCAGGAGTCCAATACTCAGTAACTGCTGACCCACTCACAACCCCACTATTCAAGGAACAGCAGCACCAGGGAAATGGAAGCTCCGGGAGGCACATGTTAACAGAGTCCCACCCCACCTTGCTTACAGCAGCCAGGAAGCATCAGAGGGTAGAAAGAGAGAACCTTTGTGTCTCCCATCTGACAGACAGAAGCAGGGTCTTCACATTTATCACATAGCTACTAGCCAGAGCTTAATATAGGAGATGGGGCTGTCTCTGGACCCTGATAGTGGCACCCTGGTAGGAATCCAAGCACTCTCCAAATAAAATATATGGAAGAAAGGGGAAGTCAATCATAAAGAATAGAAGTTAGAAGGTCAGAATTGTAGTGCCCATTAACAAAGGTTTAGAGAAAATAGAGCCTATCAAACTAACGGGATATCCTTATTGGATGAGATCAAAAGTTTGGTTGCAGCTAATAGTATTGATGTAATATACTTAAACTTCCGTAAGGGACATGACTTGATTAGCACAATATTTTTACTAAAAAAAACTAGAATGATACAAAATAAACACGGCATACATTAAATAGATTAAAAACTCTTATAGTAAATGGGGAACCATGATCGAGTGGATTTTTTTCTAGCAGGTTCCTGCAGGGATTGGTTCTTGGCCCTGTGCTATTTAACATTCTTATCCATGACTTAGAAGAGAGTACAAAATTATCACTGATAAAGTTTACAGTTGCCACAAAGATTGGGGTTGGTGGTAATTAATGAAATGTCAGTAGATTCAGGCTCCATCACTGAGAGTCTGGGAAGTTGTCCCAGCCCTGGCTGGAGGGTTATTTCCTGTTCCACAAAGAGGGGAAGTTCGATTCCCAACTCCTGTTCCTTGAAATTAGGACCTATCTGACACTACACCCCATATTCATCATAGTGGTATGATTATAATATGATTAGGACATAATTATGATCTATTTTGTAGAAGATGCATCATGTGTGGTGTCACTGGAAAAGTTCTGATTTGCTGAATATGATTATCCTATTTGTGTGCACATATCATGTTCGTATCTGAAGTTATGGATATTGACTCTGGATCTGTATTTCAAATGTGCTTACTCTGGGTAACACCCACAATGAGCCTTTCAGGTACAACAATGAAGAAACCAGACAGTGCTGATGGCTCAACAAAGACAATGGACTGTGGAAGAGCTTAGCCTTCCTGTGAATGTTTCAGCCAGCCTATGAGTCATGGCTACTATGACTCAGCAGGGCCTGTGACCAGACCACATGACACTAAACTCCATTTTAGTACCTGTATTTTTCCACAAACTGGACTAGGAACTGAGTTTGGAACAAAAGGTTCCCACCATATGGAAAAGCTACATAAGGTGGGGTGTGACATCATCTCTTGGCCTCATTCTCCACACAAGAGAACTTCTGGATACACCTGAGAAACAAAAACGGATGTGGGGGAAGTGCTGCTCCCAGGATCAAGAGATTTCTAGCTTGTGTATGGAAACTTGGGGGACTGCTTGTACCATCAGTCAGGGTGAGAAATTGCTAATTCAAATTCTATCCATCTAGTATGTAAGGCTTAGTCTGAGTTTTGGTTATTTGCTAAATAATCTGCTTTGATCTGTTTGTTATCACTTATAATCACTTAATCTATCTTTCTGCAGTTAATAAACTTGTTTGATGCTTTATCTTAACCAGCGTATTTTGAGTGAAGTGTCTGGGGAAAATCTCAGCTTGTTGTGCAAATCTGTCCCATATCAAGGGGAAGGGGAACTACTTTAATGAGCTTGCATTGTAGAGATCCCTGTGCACTATAAGATGGTATCATTCTGGATTTATACTACAGCAAGTGTGCAAGGTTGGGGAGTGGGAAATTGGCTCTTGTCTTCTATCTGTCCTTGAGTGGCTTAGGTAACGCACTCAGGTAGCTTAGTTGGCTGCATGGCGCCACCTGCTGTTGTGTTGGGTGATAACAGGCCCTGGAGAGGCTGGCGAAATCTCCAGCAAAGCAGTGTGAGAAGGGCCAGCCCAGCGTGAGGGTTAGAGGACACAGCAGTTCCCAGAAGCTCCACAAACTGCCTCCTGGGGGTGACAACCCATCACGCCCTACACTACACACGTCTCAACAGGTTTGTCACATGCTGTCCCCTCCCTTTCTCCACCCGAGATATTTCCTGCTTCCCACCACCTCTAGCAATTCCCACCCTCTTATGCATTTACTCCTCCTCAACCTCCAAGCAGAGCCCGCCACCCTGATAATCTCTTACCTGAGCCAGCTCCATTGCAGCCATTTCCTTGTCCCTGGGAGGACGAGATGATCTGCAGCGAAACATGGATGTTATTCTCTGGCCTGCCGGGGTGAAAGGGGCAAGGTGTGAGAATTCAGACTAGGCTTTTGTCCATTCCCCAAGCCGATTCCCCCCAGCTTTTCCCCTGCTAATGCACATTCTAGGTTCTAGCACACTGTGAAGCACAGAGTGACCTTATTCCAGTACAGGCCTAGCCCCCTCCCACCAGGGTGTAAACCTCTGACACATGGGGAAACCCTCCCAGTAACAGTCTCTCTCTTACATGTATCAAGTTTGCGGACAACACCAAGCTGGGAGGGGTTGTAAGTGCTTTGGAGGATTGGATTAAAATTCAAAATGATCTGGACAATCGGGAGAAATGATCTGAAGTAAATAGGATCAAATTCAGTAGAGACAAGTGCAAAGTACTCCACGTTGGAAGGAACAATCGGAGGCCAGAGAAGAGCAGAAACAAAGGAGTCACTTTGGGGGATTCTCCCTGTCATTGTCCCCAAGGCAGCTGTCTCAGGTTTACAAAGGTGTTTCATGTTCCAGCCTTTATACAGTCTCTCCTGAGAGTGCCCCTTTCATGGACTGGGCCTAGTTTTAGTTTTTGGTAGTTAACAATCTTGGTTTATTGTTCATCTAACCAGTATGTGTGGATTGAAGTGTGTTGGAAAATCTGTTTGGGATAACAAGCTGGTACATGTCATTTTCCGCTGATGAAATGACAGACTTCATATGAGCTTGGGTCGTTCAGTAGCGTGCTGGACAGTGCAAGATGCACATTTCTGGGGGAAAGTTGGGCACTTGAGAATTTGCTGGTTTTCTCCTGAGGTGTAATTCATGAGTGGCTGTCTAGCAGCACCCAATACTGTGTAGCTGGGAGTGAGTTACATGCTGGAGACTGTGTGTTAATTGGCCAAGAGGGGCTGTTCTCGCGGGAAAACAGTGGAAAAGGCACCCCATGCTGGAGGACTGAGGGGACAGCTATTTAACAGTCCAGATTGTACTCTGGGTAACATCACAGACACTCATTATGACAGAGCCTCTTACAACACAGAGAAAGTAAATCCATGTCCCAGAAATCGAAGACTCCAGACAGAGGGCAAGTGTCCCTGGCACTGCTTCTTGCTGACAGAGAGGTTCAGAGACAGTGCGAGAATCCTGGGGATGCTGGGAACAGGAAGCATGGGCTGGCGGGGTTCGGTGGAGAAAGGGAACAGGAAGGGCAGGGATATTACTGAATCCAGGATCTCAGCAGTACTAGATGACAGGATAGCACATAGTGCAGCCCATTGGAAAACACAATCCCAACTATACATACAAAATGATGGGGTATAAATTAGTTGTTTCCACTCAAGAGATGGATCTTGGAGTCACTGTGGATAGTTCTCTGAAAACATCCACTCAATGTGCAGCAGCAGTGAAAAAAATTGAACAATGTAGGAAATAATTAAGAAAGTGATAGATATGACAGAATATCTCATAGATCATATTTGTAAAAACAGCAAATAAATCCATGATACACCCACATCTTGAATACTGCATGCACATGTCACCCCATCTCAAAAATAGATATATTGGAATTGGAAAAGGTTCAGAAAAGGGCAACAAAAATGATTAGGGGTATGGGACAGTTATGCCAGATCTAACCCCCAGTTTCACTTGAGCAAACAGGAGATATTTGACACTGTGCAATACGGCTCCTGTGCTCTGTTCCCAAAGTGTTCTGCAGCAGAGGAGGGTCTCTGGTATTATGTGTGTCACTGGCCTATTGGGGTGATGCTGAAACAGGACAGGGTACAGATGACATTGTGGGGGTGGCGTGAACCTTCACTCTTCATTTCCCCTTCCAAGAACAGAAGGAACAGGAACCCTTACCCAGCGAGGTCACAGTCTCATAGTTCTCCTGCATGACATCCCAGTAGACGGCTCTCTGAGTGGGGTGCAGCAGAGCCCACTCTTCCCTGGTGAAATACATAGCCATCTCCTTGAAGGTCACCAGCCCCTGAAAGAGTAACAGTCCAACACTGAGGACTTGCTGCCCCACTCACAGCCCCACTATTTGTGGCAGAGAATAGTGAATCAAATGGAAGCTCTGGGTGGATCATAGTCAGGGGAGTCCCACCTCGACCTGGCTCAGAGTATCCAGCAAATGCCAGGGTGAGGGGATGAAGAGAGAGCCCCTTATCTCTCCCAGCATATCCATCACCCCCCTACTAGCCACTGACTGATACAGGAGATGGAGCCCCTAGCAGGGTCCAGGGAGAGCTCGCTGGTAGGATGCCCAACACCCTCCTCATTGTGAGGAGCGGGATATGAAGGGAGAGGCAGCTCCAATAAGCCTGACTCATGGGTGTCCCCTTTATATCTCACAGCATCTGATGGTTAATGAGGTCAGGCTCCAGCACTAGGAGTCTGGTCAGTTTGACTAGCTCCATGTAGGTGGGTTATTTTCTCTCTTCACAAATTAGGGCATTTCCACCTCCAAACCTCCTGGGTCTGTTCCTAGAATCTAGGCCACTTAGTAAATAACTCCCAGCAGGTCTGCCACACCCTGGCCTCCTCCTTTCCCCACGCTGTGAATTTCCTGCCCCGCTCCAACCTCCAAACCAGACTCTGCAAACCTTCCCACCTCTGATGTATTTGCTCTCCCTTTCCTCCAGCAGGAACCCACAAGCAACCCCCCGATAATCTCTACCTGGACTGACTCCACTGCCGCCATTTCTCTTCCCTGTCCCATGCCAGGCTGGGATGAGCTGGAGCAAAACATTCTGCAGCCTGTCTGGGGGAGAAGGGCAGTTGTGGGCGTTTCACAACCGGTTATAGTTAATTTCACATCACAATTGCCCCAGGCCCTTTCCCTGCAGACAGACACCCTAGATTCTGTCATGCTGGGAAATGCTCAATCTGTTTCTTACAATTTAGACCTGGCCCCTCCTGCCAGGCTAAGTCCACAGACACATTTTTAACCTCCCTTCTCTCTCCCCTCACCCCTTCTCTGAACACAAGGCTAGAAAAGAGCAGAACCAAAGGAGTCACTGTGGGGGATTCCCTCAGACACTGACCCCACGGCAGCCACACCCCAGCAGGGGGAATATGGAGTCAGGAACTGGCTTTTGCTCTGTCTGATCCTTCTTTTGTTCACTGGAAAGTGGTTCTGCCCCAGGATGCAGCAATACATGTGTCTGGGTGGACTAGAGAGCTGGAAATCTCTCCCCCACATTCATTTCTCCCACTGCCCCTTTCAGTCTCTCCTTCCCCTGTCCTCTCTCCCTGCCCCTCTGGCTGGGACAGTCCCATTCCTGGGGGCTTTGCTCTCCCATGGCTGGATTTCCTCCTGGCAATCGCTAATGGGAGGAGAAATGAGGTGGTGTTGTTTGTGCAGAGTCACTCTCTTGCCAGACCCTAGGACATTCCCTGAGGTCTTTCAGTTACCTGGAGACTCTGGCTCAGAATTTAGTAGTAACAGGGCCCAGAAATGCCCTAGGGGGCTAGGACCAGCTGCAGAAAGTCATCTCCTGGGCCGAGCAGAGAAGAAGCTTTAATTAAGGTCACTTCCCAGCA
This sequence comes from Gopherus flavomarginatus, assembly GCF_025201925.1. Lineage (NCBI taxonomy): Eukaryota > Metazoa > Chordata > Testudines > Testudinidae > Gopherus > Gopherus flavomarginatus. The sequence goes on from NC_066624.1 coordinate 49,485,281, forward strand.
CAGAGCCCCACTGGGGGAGCAGCAGCTGCCAAGCCTGGTCTCCCAGATCACAATGGAGGCTGCAGCATCTGACCCAGGAAGTTGAACCCCAATATCCTGAGCAGAGAGGGACAGAGTGTTTCAGCAGCTTCCCTCCTTTAGCTCTCTGGGGAGAGCAGCTAATGGGAGCCGCTCCTCACAGGGAGAATGGCTGATCTCATTTGACCCACTGTCCATCTGGAATCACTCCTTGTCTTTCCATACAGTGACTCTGGATTAACAACGGTCTCAATGACACCGGATTTCAGAAAGAATGAGTTCAGAACGCTGTGGAAAAGACCATCGTGTGGCAGTGCTGACTCCCTTCCCACCTCCCTCACCCCCGCAGATCTAGGACAAGGACTGGGGGCAAAATTTTTTCAAATGGAACCGAAATTTCCTGCAGTTTTCAAAAGAGGAGAAAAGTAAATTCTGTGATTTCACACTAACAGTGTTTGCTAAGTGGACAGAAAGTTATCACAGTGACAGGGCACGTGACTGGGGAATGGACTTGGTGACCTAGTGACTAGGAGCCAAGACTCTGGTACAAGTTGACCAGAGAGAAGGATCATGGTTAGCAGCAGCCCCCAGACACCCCCTAGTACCCAGAGCCCAGACCCCCAAGCCAGGGGCCCGAGACACCCCCCAGCCAGGATCCCATCAGATATTCCCTGGGACGCAGCCCCCAGAGTCCCTGGCCAGGGACCCCAGATACCCCTCAAAGCCCCACCGGCCAGAGAACCCCCACCACACCATGATTGCCAGGTTGGGAATCCCAAAGGGTTCCCCCCACCAAGAGCCCCCAGCAGCCAGGGACCCCCTCAAGGGACCCCCCCCACTGGGAACTCAGTCCCTCACTGCCTGCCTAGAAACTTCCCCACCCTCCAGAACGATCTACCCTGACATTTGCCTGGCATCCCCTTCTCTGCCCAGTGTGACCCCCTGATGCTTTACAGTGCGACCCATCACTCTGCTTCCCTGGCATGCCCTCACCTAGTGCCAGGGATCCCCTCCCCCAGCTCTGTGCACTGGGCATGGCAACAAAACAAGGAACCAGCGGGGGAAGCACAGACAGAGCCCCTGGCACAGAACCAGGCTCTCTCTAACCCTCTGTCCCGCCTCCCCAAGAGACACCCACCCCCACTGTTCTGCAGCCACCAGGCCCCCAGCTATACCCACCTCCAGGACCCATAGCCTCAGGGATGGGCACATCAGAACCACCAACCCCGAAAACCCCAAACCTCCACAACCCACCAACCTGACTAGGGTACCCCCTGCCCAGCCACCCAGAGGCCTCCCCCTACCACAATGCCCCTTCAGCTGCAATCTCCCCACACAGACACCTTCCCTGCCCCTGCAAGTGTTACCTCACAGAGTGTGAGAAGTGGCTAGAAAGTTAACACCACCTCCTGCTGGCCAGTCACACAGGCAGAGGGAGCCTGGGGAGTGCTTCTTTAACAGGAGAATGGAAGACCTGGAGGGCAAGAAAGATCCACGGGCTGTCACTAGCAAATAATGGCCACCATGGATCCACCCCGGAGGCGGCTGAATCTTAGCACATTGGGAAACAACCCATCATATTCAATTAGAAATAAAACAACTAGAGAGAAGTGGGGCAAATGTTTTGGGTATTTTATATCAATCTTTGAGACACGCAGAGAGAACCCTGTCACAAAGGACATTTGATAACATGAGAGAAAACCACCAAGATCGGAGGGGATTTGATATTGCTATTAAATAACTAGTGGAAAAGGGGGACTGTTGGACTGGATTTTATATGACTGTCCAATACATAAACAGAATGTGATGGTCCCCCCCGGCCACGGGGCAACCATTCACGTGAGCAGCTCAGAGCCCTTTGAGGAGCTGATTTAAGGGCGGGGGGGGAGCTGCTCTGCTCTGCTCTGCTCTGCGCCCGCCCCTCCCACGCTCCCTGTTACTCCCCCGCCCCGCTCCAGCCCCGCCCCCAGCGCCCGGCAGAACGTTACGGCTGGTCCGGGCATGGGGAAGGGCAGCGGCTTCAGTGGCTGTTACTGGGTATGCGCAGTGCCCGGGAGTAGCACATTGCTATGGGGAGGGATTTAATACACCGCCCCCCCCGCCGGGCCCGGGGTCTGCCCCTCCCCCCCACACGACGGCCGGGCCCCGGCCCCCCCATCCCAGCAGGGTGGGCGGGCGGATCCTCCTGTAGCTCCACTGGGGCCGAGGCACCTTCAAGGCTTCTCCCAGGCTCCCTGGGGCAGAGTCACTTTCCTGCCCCCCAGCGCCTCTCATTCCCCGGAGGCTCCGGGTCACAATGTCCCACCGCCCTTCCCCCGCCTGCAGCTCCGGCTTCTCCCTTCCCGCCCCCACCAGCCACACCAAGGGGAACCCCCGGGCCCCAGTCTCTGTCCCCACCTGGATCCCAGCGGGGCCGGGGGCAGATCCTGGCTGCAGCTGAGAACAGCGGCTCCGCTCCGGCTTGGGCAGCTCCAGCGCTGCTGGCAGCATGTGGAGAACCAGGAAGCAGCTGTTCAGCCCGGGCTCCGCGTCACAATATGCCAGAGCCCCGCCCCCAGGAGCTGCCCCGCCCCCGAGCTGAGCCAGAGCCCCGCCCCCAGGAGCTGCCCGCACCTGGGATGTGTCAGAGCCCCGCTCCCTGGAATTTACCCATGTTGGGTCTCTGAGTTTTGTTCTCCTGCCGCCTTCTTCCCAGCACACTCCTGCTCCCTTCCTGTGTCTGCAAAAACCCCCTCTCCCCCGGGACCGGCTGCAGTGCTCGCTGAGGCTGACTCCAGTGGCTGAAGTTGCCTCCATCTCTACTTCACCTGGAGTGGGAGAGACAAAGAGAGGAGATGGTCCCAGGGTGTGAAAACAGAATCAGAGGGCAAGGAAAGAAGGACTGTTTGGAAAGATGGGTTTATTGTGGGGGGGGGGAGCCAGAGGGATTCAGAAGAAGTTGGGCAGCAGAGGCTCAGAGAAATTGAGGGGAACCTCCTGGGTGTCTCAGTGTTGCCCAGGGTTTGTACAGCACCTTGCATAATATGGGGTCTGATCTCAGTCATGGTCTGTGCAGCACCTGGGAGCCCTGATGTCTGTTTCCTGATCAGAGGCTCTGGGAATGGAGAGAGGGAAACCTCAGCACCTGAAGGTTAATGCAGCCCTGTGTGCAACCCCTGCTAGGGTGATCCGACAGCAAATGTGAAAAATTGGGATGGGGGTGGGGTTAATAGGCACCTATATAAGAAAAAGACCCAAAAATCGGGACATCTAGTCATGCTAGTCCCTGCTGTTCTCATAAGGGGTCGGCTTTGAGAGGGTTTGGCTATGCTTGCAGCTGTCCAGCGCTGGGAGTTAAAGCTGTCTTCCTACAGCTGTTTAGGGAAAGCGCTGCAGTGTGGACACACTGACAGCTACCAGCACTCCACATTTGCAGCGCTGTTGGGAGTGGTGCATTATGGGCAGCTATCCCAGCATTCAAGTGGCTGTAATGTGCTTTTCAAAAGAGGAGGGTGGGGTGGAGTGTGACACGGAGCGTGGGGGAGACAGAGCGAGTGGATTTTTGGAGCTGACACTGTGTCAGCTCCCTGCCTGGCAAGTTCAAGCCTCCTCCCCCACCCCTCTTTCATTCACTAAATGCAAATAGCTGCCTTTGTTTTTTTCCTCACAGACCAGATAAGCCGCTGATCCAAAACAGACCCCCCCCGTGCCCACCCGGCTGCTTCTCTCCTCAAGCAAACACCAGCTGTGGGTGTTCCAAAGGGATCCCCCTGCCTCTGCTCTTTCACTGTAAACAGTAACTGTGTTTCGTTTTTAGATAAGCAGCTCCGGGAGCCTTGAGCTCACAACAAAACAAACAGAGGCATCACACCAAAACAAAGAACGTTATCTATTCTTAAAGCATTATGGGAAGGTTCCGGAGGTCAGTGACAGCGTAGTAAGATTAATCCTGTTTACACTGGCACTACAGCGCTGCATCACCAGCTCTGTTCTCTTTATTCCTCTCGTCGAGTTGGAGCACATGCAGCACTGTAGCCAGGGAGATACAGCGCTGTATGTGCCTTGCCAGTGTGGACGGGGAGGAAGTTACAGCGCTGTAAAGCCACCACCTGCACTGTAACTCTCCAGTGTAGCCAAGGCCTGAGTTGTAGTAATAATAGCAGCCAAGAATCCAGTGGCACCTTATAGACTAACAGACGTATTGGAGCATGAGCTGTCGTGGGTGAATACCCACTTCGTCAGATGCAACAATAGTCCCATATGGGCTAGTGGTCAGGATTCCTGGTTTTCACCCAGGTGGCCTGGGTTCAACATCTGGTGTGGGAAGAGTGCAGAGCTTTTGCCCAGAGTGTAGGTAGGAAATGAAAGGAACAGGAAGGGATCCTGCCAGCAGTAGAGTTAGACAGTGTAGGGAGGGGACCCCAGAAGTCGGGGTGGGGCAGTGGTTTGGGGGGAGATGAGGGAAGGATCCCAGCAGTGCGGGAAGTTGACAACCTGGAGAGCACAGGCCTGGAATGGGGACCTGGAAGAGTGAATGTGTCCCTCTAAACCCATCAACTGCAGACTAGGCAGGCTTGGAAGAATTGTGTATTTGTTGGTAAATGTCAATTTCTGTGTAAACACACAACCCAATGGCAAAATATTTCCATCAATAATCATCAAAATTGACAGATGGGCAAAGTAAGAAACATGCTGCTAGAGAACTTATCATGTTGTAGGAGCAGCAGTGATCTGTATGCTCTGTATAACCTATATGCTCAAAAGGTCTGTTAAACTCCCCCAGCTTGTGTCCTTTCCCTCTTTGAATGCCTGTGAAGTGGCTTTCCCACTCTCCTTTCTACCTCCAGTGAATGCCTTTCACCCGGCCCATCTGGCCAGTGGTTCGCTGTGTTACATTCTATTGCACCTCAGGGAGATTGATCTTCATTGCACCGTCCATCGCTGCGCTGTGGGACACTTACCTTAAAGGATCCTGACATCTCCACTGCCAGGCCTGTCCTGGGAGCGTGAGTATGAGTGTGACACCCTCCCTCATCCCTTTTTTTGAGCTTAGCTATCAAGCTAATAAATATGCTACTTTCTGCCAAACTCTGGGGGGGAGGGTCATTATTAGTCCTCTCTAAGCTTACTAACTGACCCAATTTTGGGTAACACAAGCAACATCGTTTGATTTCTTATTGTACCAAAGGGGGAGATGGTTGTCTATAAAGGAGGGTGAAGACTAAATGCCTCTGATGAGAATGGGATTTGAACCCATGCAAGCAGAGCATAATGGGGTCCATCACCTTAACCACTCGGTCACCTCATCTGAGCTGTCAAAAAACGGACAGGAGGAGAAATCTAAGGCCAGCAGAGATAGGGACACGAAGGAGTTTTTAAATACTAAGCGTAAGCAGGGTCTGAATGAGCTCCCCTCTCTCACCTAGTGAGGAGCTGGGGAAAGACTTCAGGAACAGACCGTGTTTGCACAGACACACCTACTCTGCCTAACTATGCAGCATGATGGGGCCGCTTCCCCAAAATGACCAGTTTGGGATGGTCTTGGGTTACAAATCACTTTAGGATTGAGTGGAATGAAATGTTATCCTCCTTCCTGTATGAGTGAAGGGCAGCAGAACATACCTAGTCCGTCCTGATGGAGGGGTAGGTGAGTGAGGAATAGCTTTTATTGGACTGCAGACAAGTGATTGAGGACGTCACCCTAAACCAGTGGTCCCCAAACATTTCACATTGTGCCCTCTTAGCCATGGCTGTGGCCCCTCGGAAGCCACGGTCAAGAACCGGGGCTGGGAGGAGTGGGGCTGATGCTTGCTGGAGAGAGGGGTGCGGACAGGGGTAAAGGGGTCGATGCCGGGCTGGGAGCCAGAGTCTCAGGCTGAGGGTGGGGTTGGGGAAGAGCTGTGGCAGAGTGGTGCTCCCTCCCTGCCCTCTATGTGGGCTGGCTCAGGTCCTGAGGTGCCCCCATGAATGTTATTCTGTGTCCCCCTAGGAGTCGCACCCCACATTATGGGGACCACTGAACCCTACTCGCTAAGCCGGGGCTAGTGATGCCAAACCCCCGGGAAAGGGAGAACAAGTGTGGGGGCCCCAGCACCAGAACAATGCCCCTACCTTCTGTCTGTGGCTCTACCCCCTTCCACCCATGGCCCCATCCACTGTCACTTCTGTTCCACTCCTTCCCCCACCAGCCCCACCCTATCACTCCTTTACCCCTGCCCCGCTGTTACCCTGAGACCAGAGAAGCTCTGTGCCCCTGCTGTAGCCCCTGGGCTGTAACAGGGAGTGGGAGCTCCTCCAGCCCTGGGGCTGACATAGGGGAGACCTTTCCAGGGGGACCTAACTTGGCCAGGGCCCCTGATCATGGGCCCCACTGTCCCCTTGGCAGTGCAAGGTTTGGGGAGGCTGAGCCCCCTTGTCATAAACAGATAGCTAAGGGTTAATGTTCTTTTACCTATAAAGGGGTAACACCAGTAACCTAAAACACCTGACCAGAGGACCAATCAGGAAACAAGACTTTTTCAAATCTGGGTGGAGGGAAGTTTGTGTGTGAGTTCTTTGTTCTTTGTCTTGTGTCTGTGGCGTCTCGGCTATGAGAGTGATTTTTCTATCTCCTGCCTTTCTAATCTTCTGTTTCAAAGTTGTAAGTACAAAGATAATAAGACAATAAGTTTATATTGTTTTTTTTGTATTTACATGTTTGTAGTTGCTGGAATGTTTCAATTGTATTCTTTTGGGATAAGGCTGTTTATTCATTTTTTTCTTTTAAGCAAATAACCCTGTATTTGTCACCTTAATACAGAGAGACCATTTTTATGTCCTTTTCTTTCTTTTTATATAAAGCTTTCTTTTTAAGACCTGTTGGATTTTTTCTTTAGTGGGGACTTCAGGGAATTGAGTCTGCAGCTCACCAGGGAATTGGTGGGAGGAAGAAGTCAGGGGGAAAATCTCGTTGTGTTAGATTAACTAGCCTGACTTTGCATACCCTCTGGGTAAGGGGGAAGAGAGATTAGCTATCTTGGTAACATATACCTACGTGCACACTGGAAACAGGGAGGGGGAAGTCCCTCTGTTTAGATTCACGGAGCTTGCTTCTGTATATCTCTCCAGGAACCCAGGGAGGGAACACCTGGAGGGGAGGAGGGGGAAGGGAAATGGTTTATTCCCCTTTGTTGTGAGACTCAAGGCATCTGAGTCTGGGGGTCCCCCGGGGAAGGTTTTGGGGAGACCACAGTGAGCCAGGCACTGTATAAATCCCTGGCTGGTGGCAGCTTTACCAGGTCCAAGCTGGTAACTAAGCTCGGAGGTTTTCATGCTAACACCCATATTTTGGACGCTAAGGTCCAAATCTGGAAAAAAATGTTATGACACCCCTCCCCCCTGAGCCTCCATTATGAGCCGCCCAGGCTACCACTGCTCAGTGTGTGGCCAGTCTCTGTGTTTTCTGCTGCTCGTTCTGGGGAGCCTGGCCGGCCTTAGGGGTGGTGTCCCCCGATAGCCGCCCAGGGCTCCGGGGGTCAAAGGGCACCGTGTGGCAGTGCAAAGGTGCTCACTGCTCTCCCCTGCCCCAATGCTCCTCCATGGGTCCACAGAGGTTTGAGGGGAGTAAGGAGCAAACCTATGTGCTCCATGCGTCCTGGTCACTTTTCCCACTTGGGCTGTGCTGTGAGGGGAGCATCAGAAGCTGCTGCTCTCTGCCCTCCCGCTATGCAGCCCGGCTGAGGAAAGTGACCTGCATGGAGGGAGCTCGGATGATCTCACTTCTTGCCCCCACATCCCACAGCCCCTAGGGGTGCCCAGATGAGCAGCGTTCCAGGGAGGAGTGGGGTGCAGCAATGCCAGCTGCTCCATGCACACAGGTCAGTCTCCCCATGTGGGTGCAGGAGGGGGTGCAAGGGTTTCTGTGATACCTATTCTATCAATATCGTCACTCAATACCAGGCACTCAAATTCACCAGTCTTAGTACTTAGACGTTTAGCGTTTGTATTTAAGCACTTCTAAAATGTGTCCCATTTTAGCTGTTTGCTATTACATGATGTAATTGAGGGAGACTCTTTCATTTCACTGTTTCTCATCAGAACCTACCTGTACATTATCATCTTCCATCCTCTCCACCTTACTAGGCTATAGAGAATCCCTTTGAATAGTTCCTCTCCTAACGGATGTCTCTGTCTGAACCCTGTGCTCCTCAGCGCCTGTCGGCTTTCCCCAGCTCTGAGACTGTGTCTACACCACGCACCTTACCAAGGTGCAGCTGTGCCACTCTAACCATGCCATTGTAAGGTGCGCTGTGTGGCCGTCCTTATCGCTGAGAGAGAGCTTCCCCGGCAACAAAGCCAAACTACCTCCAATGAGGGGCAGGAGCTTTGTCACCGGGAGCACAGCTCCACCTATGATGCGCTGTTCACACTGCTGCTTTTCATGGCTCAAATTTTGGCATTCGGGGAGTGTATTTTCTCACCGCAGAGACAAAATTTTTAGCAACAAAAGCCGAAATTAAAAAAAAATCCTCTGCAACCTATTTGATTTTACCTTTATACAACCTTTATACTGCCTCCAGTTCTGGTATCCTCATTTGAAAAAGATGTTGTGAAATTGGAGCTAGGGCAGCAAAGAGCCACCAAATGTTCTGAGGGCTGGAGAAAAATGCCTTCCAGTGAGCTATTGAAAGAGCTCAACCTGTTTAGCTTATCAAAAGAAGATTGAAAGGTGATTTCATTGAAATGTTGAAGGGCCTTAATGGAGAGAAAAGATTGGGTATTTACGGGCTCTTGAATGGAGCAGAGAAAGGCATAACAAGACCCAATGGCTGGAAAGTGAAAAGAGACAAATTCATATTACAACTGAGGCACAATAGTCAACAGCGAGGATGATTCACCACAGGAGCAAGCTACCAAGGAAAGTGGTGGATTCACAATCTCCTGATGTCATTTAATGAAGACTAGATGCCTTTCTGGAATGTGTTTGCCCCCGAAGTAGCTGTTATGTCACACAGGAGGCCTGTGATATGCAGGTTAGATGCTCTAATGGTGTCTTCTGACCATGAAGTCGACTAATTTCTGAGAAACCGAGTGTAGCATTGGGAGCAGCGTCTGATGTTTTCCTGTCTAGCCGGCTTGCTGCCTAGAACGAACGCTCCTTGAGTGGGGTGATCCACAGGGAGTAGCTCAAACCTCCAAAGTGCCTGGCCAGGGGCAGGACATTAGCCCAGCAAGGGAGGGGTGTGGCAGTGACATCACAAAGGCCTTTTGCAGGACCTCAGACTATTGGTCAAAGGTGGTGGGGAGGTCGTGACCTCATAGAGAGATGCTGACATCAGCCAGGCAGGACAGGGGCGAGGGGCCAGGGAAACCTCAGAGACCTCTGTGGCTTTGCTTCAGCACGTTTCCTTCTCCAGGTCTCTCTTTGAGGACTGAGAGATTATTTGGGGTCATGGACGTGAGCGCCAGGAGGAACCTCTTTCGAGTTTCCTCCTTCCCTTGTAGTGATTTTACTAGAAAACAGCCGTCCCTGTTTAGAAGGTAAGAGCCTCCTGGAGGTTTGAAACCTCTTCAGTCTGATCTAGCTGGTGACAAGTGAATTCTAGGCATGGAAAACACAAGCTTAAGGAGGCAGAATTTTATTGCGCACCTGGGATTTTGTCCCTTAGAATCGCTGGGGACATTAGGGTTTGTACTTTTTGTTTCACCTCTTCCTCCATCCCTCTCTCCTCTTCTTCTCTTGCTTCTTTTGTCCTTTCTCCTGTTCCCTTCCCAACAACAGGACGGATGTGTGTGTGTGTGTGTTGCAGGGAAGTCCTCTGCAGCTCCCACTATGGAAGGTCCACCCAAAAATGTGGGACTGAAATAGTTCTCGGGCAGTGATCCCCACCGGTGACCTGGGCCATCCTTTGGGCTCTCTGGTGAGAACCCTCAGCCTCCCGTCCTCAGTCTCTACCCTGATTGGTTGAGCAGGGGGTTATTAACAGGGAGGAGACTCAGGTCCTTGTTGTTCTCTTTCAAGATCAAGTAAATAAGTCAGAACCAGTTCTATCTTTGATTAATTTTGCTGTTTCTCTGCATTAATTGTCTCTGAGTAGTTGATGATTCCCTCTAACATTGCAAAAGCAGCAAAGAATCCTGTGGCACCTTATAGACTAACAGACGTTTTGGAGCATGAGCTTTCGTGGATGAATACCCACTTCCTCAGATGCATGTAATGGAAATATCCAGGGGCAGGTATATATATGTGTGCTAGCAAGCAAGCTAGAGATAACGAGGTCAGTTCAATCAGGGAGGATGAGGCCCTGTTCTAGCAGTTGAGGTGTGAAAACCAAGAGAGGAGAAACTGGTTCTGTAATTGGCAAGCCATTCACAGTCTTTGTTCAATCCTGAGCTGATGGTGTCAAATTTGCAGATGAACTGAAGCTCAGCAGTTTCTCTTTGATGTCTGGTCCTGAAGTTTTTTTGCTGCAGGATGGCCACCTTAAGGTCTGCTATAGTGTGGCCAGGGAGGTTGAAGTGCTCTGCTACAGGTTTTTGTATATTGCCATTCCTAATATCTGATTTGTGTCCATTTATCCTTTTCCGTAGAGACTGTCCAGTTTGGCCGATGTACATAGCAGAGGGGCATTGCTGGCATATGATGACGTATATTACATTGGTGGATGTGCAGGTGAATGAACCAGTGATGGTGTGGCTGATCTGGTTAGGTCCTGTGATGGTGTCGCTGGTGTAGATATGTGGGCAGAGTTGGCATCGAGGTTTGTTGCATGGATTGGTTCCTGAGCTAGAGTTATTATGGTGTGGTGTGCAGTTGCTGGTGAGAATATGTTTCAGGTTGGCAGGTTGTCTGTGGGCAAGGATTGGCCTGCCACCCAAGGCCTGTGAAAGTGTGGGATCATTGTCCAGGATGGGTTGTAGATCCTTGATGATGCGTTGGAGGGGTTTTAGCTGGGGGCTGTATGTGATGGCCAGTGGAGTCCTGTTGGTTTCTCTCTTGGGTTTGTCTTGCAGTAGGAGGCTTCTGGGTACACGTCGGGCTCTGTTGATCTGTTTCCTTATTTCCTCGTGCGGGTATTGTAGTTTTGAGAATGCTTGGTGGAGATTTTGTAGGTGTTGGTCTCTGTCTGAGGGGTCAGAGCAGATGCGGTTGTACCTCAGTGCTTGGCTGTAGACAATGGATCGTGTGATGTGCCCGGGATGGAAGCTGGAGGCATGAAGGTAGGCATAGCGGTCGGTGGGTTTTCGATATAGGGTGGTGTTAATGTGACCATCACTTATTTGCACCGTGGTGTCAAGAAAGTGGACCTCCCGTGTAGATTGGTCCAGGCTGAGGTTGATGGTGGGGTGGAAGCTGTTGAAATCATGGTGGAATTTTTCCAGAGTCTCCTTCCCATGGGTCCAGATGATGAAGATGTCATCAATGTAGCGTAGATAGAGAAGGGGTGTGAGTGGACGAGAGCTGAGGAAGCGTTGTTCCAGGTCGGCCATGAAGATATTGGCATATTGTGGGGCCATGCGGGTGCCCATAGCAGTGCCACTGATCTGGAGATATATATTGTCATCAAATTTGAAATAGTTGTGTGTAAGTATAAAGGCACAGAGCTCAGCAGCCAGTTGTGCTGTGGCATCATCAGGGATAGTGTTCCTGACAGCTTGTATTCCATCTGTGTGTGGGATGTTTGTGTAGAGAGCCTCTACATCCATGGTGGCTAGGATGGTGTTTTCTGGGAGGTCACCAATGCATTGTAGTTTCCTCAGGAAATCAGTGGTGTCGCGGAGATAGCTGTGAGTGCTAGTGGCATAGGGTCTGAGTAGAGAGTCCATATATCCAGACAGTCCTTCAGTGAGAGTGCCAATGCCCGAGATGATGGGGCGTCCAGGATTTCCGGGTTTGTGGATCTTGGGTAGTAGATAGAATAACCCTGGTCGGGGCTCTAGGGGTTTGTTGATTTCTTCTGGTGTTAGTGTAGGGAGTGTCCTGAGTAGATGCTGTAGTTTCTTAGTGTATTCCTCAGTGGGATCTGAGGGAAGTGGCCTGTAGAATTTGGTATTGGAGAGTTGTCTGGCTGCCTCCTTTTGATAGTCAGACCTGTTCATGATGACAACGGCACCTCCTTTATCAGCCTCTTTGATGATAATGTCAGGGTGGTTTCTGAGGCTGTGGATGGCATTGCGTTCTGCACGACTTAGGTTGTGAGGCAAGCGATGTTGTTGTTCCACGATTTCTGCCTGTGCACGCCGGCGGAAGCATTCAATGTACAGGTCCAGGCTGTCATTTCGACCCTCAGGAGGAGTCCATGTGGAGTTCTTTTTCTTGTGCTGTTGGTGGGAGGGCACCCGTGTATCAGTGCACTGTTCAGTGTTGTCCTGGAAGTATTCTTTGAGTCGAAGACGGCGAAAGTAGGCTTCCAGATCGCCACAGAACTGTATCATGTTGGTGGGGGTGGCAGGGCAGAAAGAGAGTCCCCGAGATAGGACAGACTTTTCTTCTGGGCTGAGTGTGTAGTTGGATAGATTGACGATATTGCTGGGTGGGTTAGGGGTACCACTGTTGTGGCCCCATGTGGCAGGTAGGAGTTTAGACAGCTTACAGTCCATTTTCCTTTGAAGAGAGGTGAAGTGAGTAATGTAGATCTCCTGTCTTATTCTAGTGAAGTCCGTTTGTATAGAAGTTTGGTTATTAATGAGAGTCTCCAGGTTGGAGAGCTCTTTTTTGATGTTTTCCTGTTTGCTGTATAGGATGCTGATCAGGTGGTTCCTCAGTTTTTTTGATAGAGTATGACATAATCTCTCACTGTGGTCTGTGTAGTATGTAGATAGCAGTGGATTTTTTACCTTTAGTCCATTTGGTATGATGTCCATCCGTTTGCATTTGGAAAGGAAAATGATATCTGTCTGTATTTGTGCAAGTTTCTAACATTGCAGTTCTCCTCAAATGCTTGCTGAATAATTACTGTCACTGTTGTTGGTCTGGAGCTCATCTGAGAGCACAGTATTCAGGTCATTCAATGTCTGAAATTCAAGATCCGATGGTTTGTTTGAAAATCAGGGCTCTTTGGTTCCATTCCCAACACTGCCTCTGACGGGCTGTGTGACCTAAGACAAGTCAATTCTCCTTTCTCAGCCTTAGCTTCTCCCTCTTTCAAGTAGGGATAATAATGATCCGCTCTTACCTACCTCATGGTGGGTGAAGGATGTGGATCCATTTGGGAGTGTCACTAGAAGTAGTGCATAATATGAAGTTTCCCATCATGTTTACTCAGAGCAGATTATGACATAATAGATTAGCTGAAATAGTCTATTTTATTTGTATTTTTTTATTTTGAAATTGTTAATAGTAGCAACGACTTAGCTCAGATTGAAGCATCTTATCTAATGGTTGAGATGTAAGTGTCTCCTCTTTGTGTGCGAGGAGACAATTTAACACACTCTGACAGAGAGGAGATGCTTTTGTTTTGCCACAAAATATTTTTGCAAAGATCTTTCATCCCACTTGTTATGATTTTGAGAAACAAAGTGGTTTAGTCTAAATGGGATTTTCCCACCATCTCGATTCCTGGGCTCTGGGGTGTTTTCATCTGTTAGAACAGGATCAGAACTGGTTGCTTGTCTTGCTGGCTCTGCCATCGCCTTGTTGTGTAGGCCTTGGGTAGGTCACTTCCCTTCTCCCATCTGTCCAATCGGAACAGGAACAGTTCTCGAACTATGGGCAGTTTAGAGCCCAAGTGAGAGAAGGGGTATTAAAGCCCTCTGTGAAGGAGAAAGGGGAGTTTCACAGTGTTTAGCACCAAGGAATTCTGAAGTTTGCTAAAATGTCTAGTCTGTGGAAACAAGAAATGGTCGGGGCCAAACTTATTAACCACTGCCTTTTTAAAGCCCATTCAAAGATGTGAGTCCCTATCTTTTAGGTACCTGTGGTTCTTTGCCAGCAGCAGAGAAGAGGTTCCTGCCTCCGTTTTTGTGACCTTAACAAACCAGGTGTTCTGCCCCAGTTCTCGTCTGAGACAACTGAAAAAGAACATCTTCCCATCCATGAACAAGACAACAACAAATGGGAACAAAAAGACCTCTGGCACTTACAGACTAGCTAGCCTGACTGCCATAGCTGGAGAGATCCTGCAATACATTCTTAAACACTCAGTTTGTCAGCAGCACCTACAGGATGATTTGGTTCTTATGACTAGTGAGCGTGGAATTGTCAAGAACAAATCATTCCAAACCAATCCTCTTTCCTTCTTTGGCAGGGTTCTGGGCCTGGTAGAGGTGAGTAAACAATAGATGGGATCTAGCTTGGTGTTACTAAGGCTTTTGACACAGTCCCATAGGACATTCTAAGAAGCAAACGAGGGAAATGCAGTCCAGCTGCAATCAGTGTAATGTGGGTGCAGAGCTGGTTGAAAGCCAAGACTCCAGGAGCCCTTCTCCATGTTTAGCTGCCCAACGGGGAGGGTGAACCTAGTGGGTCTGGCAGGGATCAGTCCGGTGTCAGGTACTATTCTATATTTTCATGAATGATTTGGAAAATGGAGTGGAGAGCATGCTCCTAAAGTTTACAACTGACACCAAGCACTTTGGAGCACAGGATTGAAATTCAAAACACCCTTAACAAATTGGAGACTTGGTCTTCTTGAGTCAAACTCCATGGTTAGGGCTCTCTCTCTACACTGGGCTGAAGTGAAACCGCAGAGCCAAGCACTCCTCCTGGGCAGTGAGCTCCGACCTTGATTGGTCAGATGCTGCTTAGCACTGTCAGAGCAGCTTTTGCTGGGAGATTCTCCCAGCACTTTCCAATAGCGGGAAGTTATGAAATCCCCATTTGACTGCTGGGGACAGAGCCCGAGAGTGTTGAGCAACTTGCCCAAAGTCCCCAGGAAAAGGAAAACAACCAGCAGAGGAACCAATAGGAAACTCAGCAATGGAACTCAGGAGTCCTGGGGGTGTGCTGTGGTGACCAGATGTCCCAATTTTATTGGGACAGTCCGAATTTTGGGGTCTTATCTAGGATCCTATTACCCCCCACGCCGTCCCGATTTTTCACACTTGCTGTCTGGTCACCCTACGGTGTGCACATGTGTGGGTCCCAGCTGCTCGCTGCCACCCTCATTGAAGCAGATGTGCAGGGTTACTGCCATGGGAAGTGCAGGGCACTAGTGGATGTGGGGTTGGTTGGAGGTAGGGTCTGGTTTCAGGCAGGGCAAGGGCTGCGTGGCTGGCTGGCTGCAGGCAGGGGGGTGCATCAGGGGTTGGCTGGAGACAGGGTAGGGAGGATGTGGCTGGTGCAGGCAAAGCAGAAGGTGCAGGGCTGGCTGGAGACACAGGCTGACTGCCGGCAGGGCAGGGCAGGGGGTGCAGGGCTGGCTGCCGGCAGGGCGTGGGGCAGGGCCGGTGCAAGGAAGTTTCATGCCCTAGGCGAAACTTCCACCTTGCACCCTCCCCCCCTCGCACCCCTGCCCTGAGGCGCCCCACCCATGGCAGCTCCCCCCTCCACCCTGAGGCTCCCCTCTTGTGGCAACTCTCCTGCTCTGCCCTGCGGCACCCCCCTCGCCCGAGCTCACCCCTGCTCCGAGCACGAGCACCCCGAGCACACCGTGGCCGCTTCACTTCTCCCACCTCCAAGGCTTGCGGCGCCTAAGCCTGCCAGGCAGTCAAGCACCCTCCTCTGAGCCACAGCAGCCCTGACAGTTGACAATAGAGGCACCTTAACCCCTGAGTTCCTTCAATGTGTCCCCCTCGGGGGTCCAGCTCCGATCACCAGATACTCGGCTTATGTCTATACCAACTGCCGAATCGGTGGGCAGCGATCGATCCAGCGGGGGTCGATATATCGCGTCTAGCGTTGATGCAATACATTGAGTGCTCTCCCCTCGCCTGCTGTACTCCAGCTCAGTGAGAGGCGCAGGCAGAGTCTACGGGGAGCTGCAGCAGTCAACTCACCGAGACTGTGACATTATAAGTATAATCTAATATCTCATTGAAAGGTGACAGGGCAAGAAAGAGTTAATTAACTCACCTCACCGACTGACCTGACCCGTGGGTGAACCTTAAAAACTGGTTAACAAGATATGTAAATGAACAGAGCTTTGAAATGCAAGTCTGCAGTGTTAGAGGTAGAAGGGGAGGTGTTTGCTCAGGTCTTGTGATGTAGGCAAACAAGTCTTGTCTATTGCTATAGTTTTAATTCAAAGAGCAAAAAAAGAATATTAACATTTATGATGATACTTGAGTATAATAGTATTGTTGTCTGTGTCTCTTTGAAGGTTGTGGTAATCTGTATCTGAACTGTTTAATGAATAAATTACTCTGTACTAGTTGCCAGGATGCTTGGAAGGAGAGTTAAGCCTATTGTTTTCTCAGGCCGAAAGGCTGCTGGAAATGTTTAAGAACCTGGGACACGATCCTTCTTTATCTCAGATCTGCTTTGGGTTTCAAGAGGGGGAAACCTTAAGCCACAAGGATTGAGATCCCCAGTCATTGACTGGAGCCACCCTGAATATGGACATTGGAATATAACCTATGGACTATTTCTATAAGGACTTTTGGCAACTACAAGCTCATCTCTACTTTGTATCTGAACCTAAAAAATTGAATTCAAGTCTTTATGTCTATTAATCTTTTAACCAACACTCACTCTCTCTCTTTTCTTTTCTAATAAATTTTAGCTTAGTTAATAAGAATTGGCTATAGCATGTATTTTAGGTAAAATCTAAGTTATAATTGAACCTGGTTATGTGGCTGATCCTTTGGGATCGGAAGAATCTTTTCTTTTATATGATGAAGTAAGATTTTCAGGAATCATCATCATATCTTACAGGTGTGTCTGGACGGAGGCCTGAGGCTGGGTACTTTAAGGGAACTGCGTCGTTTAAACTTCTAAGTAACCAGTGAGGTACTGCAGAAGCTGTTTTGTGCTGGCTTGGTAAATCTAAGTATTGAAATAACCAGCAGCGTTTGGGATTTGTCTGCCCTGTTTTGTTTGCAATTCACTCTGATTGAGAGAGCTGAGCTGGCTCCCACGGGCAGCACCGTCACACCTACAGCCAGGCTGCAGAGGTCCGGGGGATCTTAGGGGCCTCGGGGTGCACAGATACCTATGTCCAGGCCATAGCGGTCCCTGGGGGGCTTAGAGAGCTTGGGGGGGACACAGATACCAATCTCCATGCTCTAGGGGTCCCATGGGGGCTTAGAGGGTTCCTGGGGGGCACATATTCCTACATCCAGGCTGTAGGGTTACCAGGGGGGCTTAGGGGGTTACTGGGGGGCAAAGATACCTACGTCCAGGCTGGAGGCATCCTGGGAGTCTTAGGGGATTTGTGGGGGCCAAAGACACCTATGATGTCCAGGCTGTAGGGGTACCAGTGGGTTTTAGGGGTTCGAGTGGGCACAGATACGTATGTCCAGGCTGTATCGTTCCCAGGGGGGGTTAGAGGTTTCGTGAGGGGCACAGATATCTACGTCCAGATTGTAGATGTCCCGGGAGGGGGGGTTAGGGGGGTTGTGGGAGTGCAAATACCTATGTCCAGGCTGTAGGGGTTCCTGGGGGTTTAGAGGGTTACTGAGGGGCACATATACCTACGTGCACACTGGAGTGTCGCAAGGGGCTTATGGAGTCTATATGGGGTACAGATACCAATGTTCTGGCTGTATAGGTCCCTCGGGGGCTTAGGGGGTTTGTGGGGGGCACAGATACCTAAGTTCAGGCTAGAGGGATCTCTGAGTGTCTTAGGTGTTTGGTGGGAGGCACAGATACCTACGTCCAGGCTGCAGGGGTCTCAGAGGGGCTTAGGGTCTGTCACGGAGTGTGGGGGAGTCCGGTCCTGCACCCCTCTTCCTGGGACTCACAGTGACTCTCAGCCAGTCAGTAAAACAGAAGGTTTATTGGACAACAGGAGCGAAGGATACAGCAGAGCTTGGAGGCACAAGCAGGACCCCACAATCAAGTCCTTCTAGGGGTTCAGGAAAAGTAGTTCCCAGTTTGGGAATCCCTGAATTCCAACCACTCAGACCAAAACCAAAACTGAACTAACCCAACTCCCTCCAGCTGGCCATTTCCTGTGTCCAGCTTCCCAGGCAAATGTGCTGACCCCTCCCCCCGCCTAGCTCAGGTTACAGGCTGAGCACGTGTCCGTTCCTAAAGTCTCCCCCTGCTCTCCCATCCCCCACACAGACTGTCCCTACTCCATTAAAATAATGCACATAGCATTTCCCTCATGGAGCAACAGTGACACCCTGTGACCACACCAGGTAATGGACAGAGCATTTCCTGGATGGAGTAACAGTGATTCCATGTGGCCACGCAGGGAAATGCACAGAGCATTTCTCTCATAGAGGAACAGTGACAACATGTGGTCATGCAGGGTAATGCACAGAGCATCACGCCTATGTAGAGGCTGTAGAGATCCCTGGGGTGCTTAGGGGTCGTTGTTGGCACAGATAGCCACGTCCATGCTGGAGACATTCTGGTGGGCATTAGGGGCTTCATGAGGGGCACAAATATCTACGTCAGGGCTGGAGAGGTCCCTGGATGGCTTAGGGGGTTGTGGTGAGCATAGATACATACGTCCAGGCTGTAGTGGTCCCTGGGGGTTTAAGGAGTTGGTAAGGGTCACAGAAAGCTACGTATGGTCTGGAGGGGTCCCTGGGGGACTTAAGGGTTTGTGGTTGCGCAGATACCTACGTACCGGTTGGAGGGGGCCCTGGGGAGCTTAGGGTTTTGTGTGGCGTACACATAGCTATAACCAGGCTGGTGGGGGCCCTATGGGTCTTAGAAGGCTGGTGGGGGGCAGAGATACCTATGTAGGGACTGGAGAAGTCCTGGGGAGGGCTTTGGGGGTTCCTGGAAGTCACAAATATCTACGACCAGGCTGGAGGAGTTCTCGGGGTATTAGGGAGTTGTGCTGGGGCACAGATACCTATATCGAGGCTGTAGGGGTCCTGGGGTTGCTTTGGGGAATTTTGGGGTACAGATACCTACTTCCATGCTGTAGGGGTCGCTGGGAGGATCAGTGGGTTCGTGAGGGTGCACAGATATCTACGTCCGGTCTATAGGGATCCTGGGGGGGGGCTTAGGGGTTTGTAAGGGGCACAGATACATTCATCCAGGCAAGAGGCGTCCTAGGGACCTTAGGTGGTTTATTCTGGGCACAGATACCTGCATCTAGGCTGGAGGGGTTTGGGGGGTCTTAGGAGGGTTGTGTGGGCACAGATACCTATGTCAATGCTGGAGGGGTCCTGTCATGTCTTAGCGGATACGTGGCGTCAGAGATACCGACATCTAGGCTGGAGGGGTTCCGGGGGGATTAGGTGTGTTTGGGGGGGGGAACAGATACCTACATCCTGATGGTAGGTGGCCCTGGGTAGCTTAGGCAGTTTTTGTTGGTCACAGATACAAACATCCATGCTGTAGGGTTCCCGAGGGACTTTGTGGGGCTCTAGGGGTCACAGATACCTACCTACAGTCTGGAAGGTTCCTGTGGGTATTAAGGGGTGTGTGGGGCATACAGATGCCTACATCTGGGCTTGCGGGTTCCCTGGGGGGCTTAGAGGTTTGTGGGGAGCACAGATACCTTTATCCAGGCTAGATGGGTTCTGGTGGGATTAGGGGGTTGTGGGGGGCACAGATACCTATGTAAGCAGAAGCAGGATGAACTCTACCCTCACATCTGGTGGTGAATTATGGCAAGTGTGGAAAAGGATTTCAGGGTCTGATCATGTTTGCATAGACACACCCACCGTGCGTGACACGGCCACGGCAGCCTGGGATGGTTACTTTGGCAGCTATGGTATCCCCAGTTTATTTGTTGTTGGGGTGTGAGATGTGGAGTGTTGTCACCCTGATTGTGTGGATGAGGAACTGTGAAACAGCTTTGAGACAGGGATTCTCACCATCAGTTGTGTGGCACTCACTAGACAAGGGAGTGGGCTCCTTGGATGAGTCAGAAACACCAATTAAATCATCTTGTCTTTTAACAGTTGAATAGTAGAGCTGGGTGTTAAATGTTTTAATAACTGAAGATCAGGTTTCTGAGCTGAGGTCATTGAAAAGCTGTGTTAAATAGTGGGGGAGTTTGAAACTATATTGCAGAGCAGCTGATGAAGAAGAGCAGTTTGTGGAACACTTGGAATGGCTCATGGAGTGAAGTAAGCTAAGCAGTTTTGAGGGACAACTGGAGCAGATCACAGGTTGGCTGGTGGAGCAGAGCAGCTGGTGGACTGAGCTGAGCAGATTGTGGGAAAGGTAGAAGCAGAATCCCACGGAGAGGCAGGGCAGACAGCAGTGGACCACGTAAGGTGCCCCTTTCTACCCAGGCTAGCAGGGGGGAAAACCCGGCAGATAGACTCTTGAACTCTGGGGCTGCGGGAATGTGGGTGATTATGGGGTTGCTGGAGTCTTGAAATATTTGAGGTATTGTACTTTGGAGTCTTGGGGTGATTTGGGGATTGCTAGATTCTAGAGCCCAGGGAAAAGGACACGGCCTAGTTGAGGTGTTTTCCAAATTTAATGCTATGTTGTTTATCTCACGTTATTAAACATTTTCTGCTATACCCAGATTCTGTGGTTGCGAGAGGGGAAGTATTGCCTCTTTGAGGCACCTAGGGGTGTGTATGTAAAATTTTCCCATGTCACTGGGTGAGGTCTCGATCTGGTTTGCATTACGTAATAGGGAAGGGACCCCTATGTATTGAACCCAGTCCTTGCTGCTATCAATTCAGCCTGGCAGACGGGTTCCACCTATGTCAAGGCTGAAGGGGTCCCTGGGGGTTTTAGGGGGTTCCTGGGGGGCACAGAGATCTAGGTCCAGGCTGTAGGGGTCCCTGGGGGGCTCAGGGGTTTGGTGGGGGGCACAGATACCTACGTCCCAGCTGCAGGGGTCCCAGAGGGGCTTAGGGGGTGTCATGGAATGTGGTGGAATCTGGCCCTGCACCCACTTCCAGGGACACACACTGACTCAGCCAGCCAGTAAAACAGAGGGTTGTTTTGGCCAATAGGACGAAGGATACAGCAGGGCTTTGGGGCACAACCAGGACTCGTCAGTCGAGTCCTTCTGGGGGTTCAGGAAGCTTAGTTCCCAGTTTGGGATTCTCTGAATTCCAACTACCCAGCTCCAAACCAAAACTGAACTAACTCCCTCCAGCCGACCCCTTCCTGTGTCCAGCTTCCCGGGCAAAGGTGCTCACTCTCTCAGCCCTGCCTAGCTCGAGTTACAGGCTTAGGTCCTGTCCCTCACCTAAAGTCACCCCCTGCTCAAACTTCCCCCACACAGACAGTCCCCACTCCATCACAGTAATGCCCAGAGCATTTCGCGCATGGAGCAACAGTAACACTGTGTAGCCATGCAGGGTAATGCCCAGAGCATTTCTCCCGTGGAGCAACAATGACACCATGTGGCCAGACAGGGTAATGCACAGAGCTTTTCCTGCATGGAGCAACAGTGACACCATGTGGCCACACATGGTAATGCACAGAGCATCGCACCTACATGGAGGCTATAGAGATCCCTCGAGGGCTTACGGGGGTTCGTAGTGTCACAGCTACCTACATCCAGTATGGGCGGGACCCTGGGAGAGTTAGGGGGGTTGTGAGGGGCATAGGTACTTGCGTCCTGGCTGTAGAGGTCCTGGTGGGGATTAAAGGCTTCCTGGAGGACAGCAATATCTACGTCCAGGCTGAAGGGGTCCCTGGACGCTTAGGGGGTTGTGGTGAGCACAGTGATCCCTGGGCGTGTAGGGACTTGGTGAGGGGCAGAGATACCTATGTATGTCCTGGAGGGGTCCCTGGGGGGGCTTAGTGGTACTGTGGGAGACACAGATACCTACGTCCAGGCTATAGGCATTCTGGGGGGGCTTAGGGCTTTGCGGAGGCACAGATACCTACATCCAGGCTGGAGGGGTCCCGGGGGGATTAGGTGGTTTGTGGGGAGGGGCACAGATATGTACATCCAGGCTGGAGAGGTTCCGGAGAGGATTAGGGGTTTTTACGGATGGCAGAGATACCTATCTCCATACTCTAGTGGTCCCGGGGGGCTTAGGGTTTTTTGGGAGGCACAGATATCTATGTCCAGGTTGGAGTGGTTCCTGGGGGGTTTAGGGAGTTCCTGGGGGGCACAGATACCTAGGTCCATGCTGTAGGGTTCCCTGGGTGGATTAGGGGTTTTCAGGGTGGCAGAGATACCTACGTCTAGGCTGTAGGGGTCCCTGGGAGGCTTAGGTGGTTTGTCGGGGGCAGAGATACCTACTTCCAGGCAATAGGTCTTCCAGGGAGAATTAGTGTGTTGGGGGGGCACAGAAACCTAGGTTCAGGCTGGAGGGTTCCCGGGGGAGGGGCTTACGCCGTTTGTGTTGGGCACAGATATCTGCATCCAGGCTGGAGTGATCCCTGGGGGGGCTAAAGCGGTTTCTGGTGGGCACAGATAACTACCTCCAGGCTGGAGGGGTTTCTCGGCACTTAGGGGTTGTGGGGGGCACAGATACTTCCATCCAGGCTGGAGGGTCCCTGGGGGGCTTAGCGGGTTCATGTGGGGCACAGATACCTAAGTCCAGGCTGGATGGGTCCAGGGGGGGCTTATGGGATTCAGGGAGTACAGATGCTTATCTCTAGGCTATAGGGGTCCCTGGTGGGCTTAGGGGGTTTTGGGGGCCCCAGATACCTAAGTTCATGCTGTAGGCGTCCTTACAGGTGCTTATGGGTTCGTGGGGTGCACAGATACTTATGTCCAGTCTGGAGGGGAAAGGGGGGGTTGGGGTTTCATGGGGGGCACAGATACAAACCTCCTGGCTGTAGGAGTCCCAGGGAGGCTGTGGGGGTACAGATACCTACATCTAGTCTGGATGGGTCCTGGGGGTTATAGGGGGTTTGTGGGGGGCACAGATACCTAGGTACAGACTGTCGGTGTCCCGAGGAAATTAGGCGGTTCACTGGGGGCTCAGATACATCCAGGCTGGATGTGTCCCGAGGAGCTTAGGGGGGTTGTGGGGTGCTCAGACACCTGTGTCCAGGCTGTAGGGATCCCTGGGGGCTTAGGGGGTTCGTGGGGGTCACAGGTAGTTACGTCCAGGCTGAAGGGGTAATGGGAGTGCTTAAGGGATCGGGGCTGACACAGATACCTACGTCCAGGGTCTAGGGGAGGCAGGAGAAGTGAAGCGGCCATGGTGTGTTTTCAAGTAGGGATAATAATGATCCACTCTTACCTACCTCATGGTGGGTGGAGGATGTGGATCCATTGCAGAGTGTCACTAAGAGTAGTGCATAATATGAGGTGTCCCATCACGTTTACTCAGAGCAGATTATGACATAATAGATTAGCTGAAACAGTCTTTTTTATTTGTATTTTTTTATTTTGGAATTGTTAAGAGCAGCAATGACTTAGCTCAGACTGAAGCATCTTATCTAATTTTCAAGATCTAAGTGTCTCCTCCTTGTGTGTGATGACACAATTTAACACACTGTGACAAACAGGAGATGCTTTTGTTTTGCAACAAAATCTTTTTGCAAAGAACTTCCATCTCACTTGTTATGATTCTGAGAAACAAACTGGTTTAGTCTGAATGGGATATTTGGACAGAAACGGTTGGAATGAAATTATCCCACCTTCTCAGTTCCTGAGCTCTATCCCTGCCTCTGGGGGGATTTGTTGTCTGTTAGAACAGGAGTCTGACTGGCGGCTTCTCTTTCTTGCTCTGCCACCGCCTTGCTGTGTAGGCCCTTGGGTAGGTCACCTCCCTTCTCTGTACCTCAGGCTCCTCCCATTTGTCCCATGGGAACAGGGACAGTTCTCGAATTCAGGGCAGTTGTGAGCCTGAGTGAGAAAAACGGTGTTGAAGCCCTCTGTGAAGAAGAAAGGGTAGTTTCACGGTGTTTTTGCACCACGGAATTCTAAACCAAAACTGAACTAACTCCCTCGAGTCCTTCTGGGGGTTCAGGAAGCTTAGTTCCCAGTTTGGGATTCTCTGAATTCCAACTACCCAGCTCCAAACCAAAACTGAACTAACTCCCTCCAGCCGACCCCTTCCTGTGTCCAGCTTCCCGGGCAAAGGTGCTCACTCTCTCAGCCCTGCCTAGCTCGAGTTACAGGCTTAGGTCCTGTCCCTCACCTAAAGTCAACCCCTGCTCTCCCATCCCCCACACAGACAGTCCCCACTCCATCACAGTAATGCCCAGAGCATTTCCCGCATGGAACAATAGTGACACCATGTGACCACGCAGGGTAATGCCCAGAGCATTTCCTGCATGGAGCAACAGTGACACTGTGTGGCCACTCAGGGTAATGCACAGAGCATCACACCTACATAGAGGCTGTAGAGATCCCTGGGGGCTTAGGGGTCATGGGAGGTACAGATAGCTACGTCCAGGCTGGAGGCATTCTGGGGGACTTAAGGGGGTTCGTAGGGTCACAGATACCTATGTCCAGGATGGTCGGGACTCTGGGGGAGTTAGGGGGGCTGTGGGGGCATAGGTACTTGCGTCCAGGGTGTAGAGGTCCTGGTGGGGATTAAAGGCTTCCTGGAGGACACCAATATCTACGTCCGGGCTGGAGAGGTCCCTGGACGGCTTAGAGGTTGTGGTGAGCACAGTGATACCTGGGGGTTTAGGAACTTGGTGAGGGGCACAGATACCTATGTTTGTCCTGGAGGGGTCCCTGGGGGGGCTTAGTTGTATTGTAGGGGACACAGATACCTACGTCCAGGCTATAGGCATTCTGGGGGGGCTTAGGGCTTTGGAGGGGAGAGATACCTACATCCAGGCTGGATGTGTCCCGAGGAGCTTAGGGGGTTCGTGCGGTGCTCAGACACCTGTGTCCAGGCTGTAGGGATCCCTGGGGGCTTATACGGTTCGTGGGGGTCACAGCTAGTTTCGTCCAGGCTGAAGGAGTAATGGGAGTGCTTAAGGGATCGGGGCTGACACAGATACCTACGTCAAGGGTCTAGGGGTCCCGAGGGGATTGGGGGTTGAGGGGGGAACAGATACCTACGTCATATCTGGAGGTTTCTTGGGTGGTTTAGGAGGTTCGTTGGAGTCACAGATACCTAAGTCCAGGCTGTAGGGGTTCCTGGGGCATTCAGGGATTTCTGTGGGTCACAGATACCTACGTGCAGACTAGAGGGGTCCTAGAGGTCTTAGGAGATTTATGGGGGGCACAGATACCAACATACTGGCTGTAAAGGTCCCTGGGGGGCTTTGTGGGTTCGGGAGGTACAGATACCAATGTCCTGGCTGTAGATGTTCCTGGGGTACATAGAGGGGCTGTGGTCGCACATAACCCTACATCCAGGCTGTCGGGGTCCCGGGGGCCCCTGGCCAAATTGGGTCCCCCTGGAAAAGTCTCCCTCACGGTGGCCCCAGGGATGGAGGAGCTCCCACTCCCTGATATGGCGCAGAGGCTGCATCCGGAAGGTCACAGAGCTTCTCTGGTGTCAGGGCCACAGCGGGGCAGGGGTAAAGGAGTGAGACCAGAGAAGCTCTGTGCCCCTGCTGCAGCCCCCAGGTAATAGAAGGGAGTGGGAGCTCTTCCAGCCCTGAGGCCACCGTGGAGGAACATCTACAGCCAGGACATTGGTATCTGTCATACATTAGAAGCAAGAGGAAGACTAAGGACAGGGTAGGCCCACTGCTCAGTGAGGAGGGGGAAACAGTAATGGGAGACTTGGAAATGGCAGAGATGCTTAATGACTTCTTTGTTTCAGTCTTCACTGAGAAGTCTGAAGGAATGTCTAGTATAGTGAATGCTTACGGGAAGAGGGTAGGTTTAGAAGAGAAAATAAGGAAAGAGCAAGTAAAAAATCACTTAGAAAAGTTAGATGCCTGCAAGTCACCAGGGCCTGATGAAATGCATCCTAGAATACTCAAGGAGTTAATAGAAGAGGTATCTGAGCCTCTAGCTATTATCTTTGGGAAATCATGGGACACTGGGGAAATTCCAGAAGACTGGAAGGGGGCAAATATAGTGTCCATCTATAAAAAGGGAAATAAAAACAACCCAGGAAACTACAGACCAGTTAGTTTAACTTCTGTGCCAGGGAAGATAATGGAGCAGGTAATCAAAGAAATCATCTGCAAACACTTGGAAGGTGGTAAGGTGATAGGGAATAGCCAGCATGGATTTGTAAAGAACAAATCGTGTCAAACTAATCTGATAGCGTTCTTTGATAGGATAACGAGCCTTGTGGACAAGGGAGAAGTGGTGGATGTGATATACCTAGACTTTAGTAAGGCATTTGATACGGTCTCGAATGATACTCTTATAGATAAACTAGGAAAGTACAATTTAGATGGGGCTACTATAAGGTGGGTGCAGAACTGGCTGGATAACCGTACTCAGAGAGTAGTTGTTAATGGTTCCCAATCCTGCTGGAAAGGTATAACAAGTGGGGTTCCGCAGGGGTCTGTTTTGGGACCGGTTCTGTTCAATATCTTCATCAACGATTTAGATGTTGGCATAGAAAGTACGCTTATTAAGTTTGGGGATGATACCAAACTGGGAGGGATTGCAACTGCTTTGGAGGACAGGGTCAAAATTCAAAATGATCTGGACAAATTGGAGAAATGGTCTGAGGTAAACAGGATGAAGTTCAATAAAGATAAGTGCAAAGTGCTCCACTTAGGAAGGAACAATCAGTTTCACACATACAGAATGGGAAGAGACTGTCTAGGAAGGAGTATGGCAGAAAGAGATCTAGGGGTCGTAGTGGACCACAAGCTTAATATGAGTCAACAGTGTGATACTGTTGCAAAAAAAGCAAACGTGATTCTGGGATGCATTAACAGGTGTGTTGTAAACAAGACACGAGAAGTCATTCTTCCGCTTTACTCTGCGCTGGTTAGGCCTCAACTGGAGTATTGTGTCCAGTTCTGGGCACCACATTTCAAGAAAGATGTGGAGAAATTGGAGAGGGTCCAGAGAAGAGCAACAAGAATGATTAAAGGTCTTGAGAACATGACCTATGAAGGAAGGCTGAAGGAATTGGGTTTGTTTAGTTTGGAAAAGAGAAGACTGAGAGGGGACATGATAGCAGTTTTCAGGTATCTAAAAAGGTGTCATCAGGAGGAGGGAGAAACCGTGTTCACCTTAGTCTCCAATGATAGAACAAGAAGCAATGGGCTTAAACTGCAGCAAGGGAGATTTAGGTTGGACATTAGGAAAAAGTTCCTAACTGTCAGGGTAGTTAAACACTGGAATAGATTGCCTAGGGAAGTTGTGGAATCTCCATCTGTGGAGATATTTAAGAGTAGGTTAGATAAATGTCTATTAGGGATGGTCTAGACAGTATTTGGTCCTGCCATGAGGGCGGGGGACTGGACTCGATGACCTCTCGAGGTCCCTTCCAGTTCTAGAGTCTATGAGTAATCTGTGCCCCCCATAAACCACCTAATCCCCACGGGAACCCCTACAGCCAGGATGTTGGTATCTGTCCCCCTATAAATCTCCTAAGCCCTCTGGAACCCTTCCAGTCTGAACGTAGGTATCTGTGACCCCCAGAAATCCCCGAATGCCCCAGGAACCCCTACAGCCTGGACTTAGGTATCTGTGACTCCAACGAACCTCCTAAACCACCCAGGATCCCTTCAGCTAGGACGTAGGCATCTGTTCCCCCCTCAACCCCCAATCCCCTCGGGACCCCTAGACCCTGGACGTAGGTATCTGTATCCGCCCCGTTTCCCTAAGCACCTCCATTACCCCTTTAGCCTGGACGTAGGTATCTGTACTCCCACAAACCCCTTAAACGTCCCAGCGACCCCTTCAGCCTGGAAGTCCCTATCTCTGGCACCCACGAACCTCTAACCTCCCAGGGATCCCTACAGCCTGCACACAGGTGTCTGAGTACCCCACAAACCCCCTAAGCTCCTCGGGACACATCCAGCCTGGATGTATCTGAGCCCCCAGTGAACCGCCTAATCTCCTCGGGACACCGACAGCCTGTACCTAGGTATCTGTGCCCCCCACAAACCCCCTATAACCCCCAGGACCCATCCAGACTAGATGTAGGTATCTGTACCCCCACAGCCTCCCTGGGATTCCTACAGCCTGGAGGTTTGTATCTGTGCCCCTCATGAAACCCCAACCCCCCCTGTCCCCTCCAGACTGGACATAAGTATCTGTGCACCCCACGAACCCAAAAGCACCTGTAAGGACGCCTACAGCATGGACTTAGGTATCTGGGGCCCCCCAAGCCTCCCTAAGACCGCCAGGGACCCCTATAGCCTAGAGATAAGCATCTGTGCTCCCTGAACCCCTTAAGCCCCCCCTGGACCCATCCAGCCTGGACTTAGGTATCTGTGCCCCACATGAACCCGCTAAGCCCCCCAGGGACCCTCCAGCCTGGATGGAAGTATCTGTGCCCCCCACAACCCCTAAGTGCCGAGAAACCCCTCCAGCCTGGAGGTAGTTATCTGTGCCCACCAGAAACCGCTTTAGCCCCCACAGGGACCAATCCAGCCTGGATGCAGATATCTGTGCCCAACACAAACGGCGTAAGCCCCCCCCCGGGAACCCTCCAGCCTGAACCTAGGTATCTGTGCCCCCTCAACACACTAACTCCCCCTGGAAGACCTATTCCTAAAAGTAGGTATCTCTGCCCCCCACAAACCCCCTAAGCCTCTCAGGGACCCCTACAGCCTAGACGTAGGTATCTCTGCCACCCTGAAAACCCCTAATCCACCCAGGGAACCCTACAGCATGGACCTAGGTATCTGTGCCCCCCAGGAATTCCCTAAACCCCCCAGGAACCACTACAACCTGGACATAGATATCTGTGCCTCCCAAAAAACCCTAAGCCCCCCGGGACCACTAGAGTATGGAGATAGGTATCTCTGCCATCCGCAAAAAACCCTAATCCTCTCCGGAACCTCTCCAGCCTGGATGTACATATCTGTGCCCCTCCCCACAAACCACCTAAGCCCCCCGGGACCCCTCCAGCCTGGATGTAGGTATCTATGCCCCCCCAAAGCCCTAAGCCCCCCAGAATGCCTATAGCCTGGACGTAGGTATCTGTGTCTCCTACAGTACCACTAAGCCCCCCCCAGGGACCCCTCCAGGACATACATAGGTATCTGTGCCCCTCACCAAGTCCCTATACCCCCAGGGATCACTGTGCTCACCACAACCCCCTAAGCGTCCAGGGACCCCTTCAGCCTGGACATAGATATTGCTGTCCTCCAGGAAGCCTTTAATCCCCACCAGGACCTCTACAGCCTGGACGCAAGTATCTATGACCCTCACAACCCCCCTAACTCTCCCAGGGTCCCGCCCATACTGGATGCAGTTAACTGTGACCCTACGAACCCTCATAAGCCCTCGAGGGATCTCTATAGCCTCCACGTAGGTGCGATGCTCTGTGCATTACCCTGTGTGGCCACATGGTGTCACTGTTGCTCCATGCAGGAAATGCTCTGTGCATTACCCTGCGTGACCACATGGTGTCACTGTTGCGCCATGCAGGAAATGCTCTGTGTATTACCCTGCGTGGCCACACGGTGCCACTGTTGCTCCATGCAGGAAATGCTCTGTGCATTACCCTGCCTGGCCACGAGGTGACACTGTTGCTCCATGCGTGGAAATGCTCTGTGCATTACTCTGTGTGGCCACACGGTGTCAGTGTTGCTCCATGCGTGGAAATGCTCTGTGCATTACTCTGTGTGGCCACACGGTCTGACTCTTGCTCCATGCAGGAAATGCTCTGTGCATTACCCTGTGTGGCCACATGGTGTCACTGTTGCTTCACGGGGGAAATGCTCTGGGCATTACCCTGCATTGGCCACACAGTGTTACTGTAGCTCCATGCGCGAAATGCTCTGGGCATTACTGTGATGGAGTGGGGACTGTCTATGTGGGGGATGGGAGAGCAGGGGGTGACTTTAGGTGAGGGACAGGACCTAAATATGTAACTCGAGCTAGGCAGGGCTGACAGAGTGAGCACCTTTGCCCGGGAAGCTGGACACAGGAAGGGGTCGGCTGGAGGGAGTTAGTTCAGTTTTCGTTTGGATCTGGGTAGTTGGAATTCAGAGAATCCCAAACTGGGAACTAAGCTTCATGAACCCCCAGAAGGACTCGACTGACGGGTCCTGGTTGTGCCCGAAAGCCCTGCTGTATCCTTCCTTCCTGTTGGCCAAAACAACCCTCTGTTTTACTGGCTGACTGAGTCATTGTGTGTCCCTGGAAGAGAGATACAGGGCCAGATTCCACCACACTCCATGATACCCCCTAAGCCCCTCTGGGACCCCTGCAGCTGGGACGTAGGTATCTGTGCCCCCCACCAAACCCCTGAGCCCCCCAGGGACCCCTACAGCCTGGACCTAGATCTCTGTGCCCCCCAGGAACCCCCTCAAATCCCCAGGGACCCCTTCAGCCTTGACATAGGTGGAACCCGTCTGCCAGGCTGAATTGATAGCAGCAAGGACTGGGTTCAATACATACGGGTCCCTTCCCTATTACATAATGCAAACGAGATCGAGCCCTCACCCAGTGACATGGGAAAATTTTACATACACACCCCTAGGTGCCTCAAAGAGGCAATACTTCCCCTCTCGCAATCATAGAATCTGGGTATAGCAGAAAATGTTTAATAACGTGAGATAAACAACATAGCATTAAATTTGGAAAACACCTCAACTAGGCCGTGTCCTTTTCCCTGGGCTCTAGAATCTAGCAATCCTCAAATCATCCCAAGACTACAAAGTACAATACCTCAAATATTTCAAGACTCCAGCAACCCCATAATCACCCACATTCCCGCAGCCCCAGAGTTCAAAAGTCTATCTGCCGGGTTTTCCCCCCTGCCAGCCTGGGTAGAAAGGGGCACCTTACATGGTCCACTGCTGTCTGCCCTGCCTCTCCGTGGGATTCTGCTTCTACCTTTCGCACAAACTGTTCAGCTCGGTCCACCCGCTGCTCTGCTCCACCAGCCAACCTGTGATCTGCTCCAGCTGTCTCCAAAAACTGGTTAGCTTACTTCACTCCGTGAGCCACTCCAAGTGTTTTACAAACTGCTTTTCCCCATCAGCTGTTCTGCAATACAGTTTCAAACTCCCCCACTATTTAAAACAGAACTTAAATGACTTCAGCTCAGGAACCTGGATCTTCAGTAATTAAAAAATTCAACAACCCGCTCTCCTACTCAACTGTTAAAAGACAAAACAATGTAATTCGTGTTATTGACTCATCCAAGGAGCCCACTCCCTTGTTTAGTGAGTGCCACTGCACTAATGGTGAGAATCCCCGTCTCAAAGCTGTTTCACAGTTCCTCATCCACACAATCAGGGTGACAACACTCCACATCTCACACCCCAACAACAAATAAACTGGGGATACCATAGCTGCCAAAGTAACCATCCCAGAGTGCCGTGGCCGTGTCATGCACGGTGGGTGTGTCTATGCAAACATGATCAGACCCTGAAATCGTTTTCCACACTTGCCATAATTCACCACCAGATGTGAGGGTAGAGTTCATCCTGCTTCTGCTTACATAGGTATCTGTGCCCCCCACAACCCCCTAATCCCACCAGAACCCATCTAGACTGGATAATGGTATCTGTGCTCTCCACAAACCTCTAAGCCCCCCAGGGAACCCACAATCACAGATGTAGGCATCTATATGCCCCACACACCTCTTAAAACCCGCAGGAACCTTCCAGACTGTAGGTAGGTATCTGTGACCCCTAGAGCCCCACAAAGTCCCTCGGGACCCCTACAGCATGGATGTTTGTATCTGTGACTGACAAAAACCGCCTAAGCTACCCAGGGCCACCTACCATCAGGATGTAGGTATCTGTTCCCCCCCCTCAACACACCTAATCCCCCCGGAACCCCTCCAGCCTAGATATAGGTATCTCTGACCCCACGAATCCGCTAAGACATGACAGGACCCCTCCAGCATCGACATAGGTATCTGTGCCCACACAACCCTCCTAAGACCCGCAAAACCCCTCCAGCCTAGACGCAGGTATCTGTGCCCAGCATGAACCCCCTAAGGTCCCTAGGACCCCTCTTGCCTGGATGAATGTATCTCTGCCCCTTACAAACCCCTAAGCCCCCCCCAGGATCCCTATAGACCGGACGTAGATATCTGTGCACCCTCACGAACCCACTGATCCTCCCAGCGACCCCTACAGCATGGAAGTTGGTATCTGTACCCCAAAATTCCCCAAAGCAACCCCAGGACCCCTACAGCCTCGATATATGTATTTGTGCCCCCGCACAACTCCCTAATACCCCCAGAACTCCTCCAGCCTGGACGTAGATATTTGTGACTTCCAGGAACCCCCAAAACCCTCCCCAGGACTTCTCTAGTCCCTACATAGGTATCTCTGCCCCCCACCAGCCTTCTAAGACCCATTGGGCCCCCACCAGCCTGGTTATAGCTATGTGTACGCCACACAAACCCCCTAAGCTCCCCAGGGCCCCCTCCAACCAGTACGTAGGTATCTGCGCATCCACAAACCCTTAAGTCCCCCAGGGACCCCTCCAGACCATACGTAG